>NC_091183.1:4316828-4364089 GCF_040958095.1 Procambarus clarkii | reverse complement strand
TCATGTAGCATTACGTTAGCATGGTTGTTGTGAGGACCCCAGCAGGCTGTCGATTGGTTAGCGGAGGTCACATGACATGGCTGACCAATCAGATCCCGCCCTGGGAGGCTGGGACGTCACCAGGAGGCCTTGCTCAGCGCTGGCAGAGGCGCTGGGGCTCAAAGATTCACGGACCTTTGATGCGAGTGGAAGTGCGTCAGTGAGCTCTCGAGTTTCAAGTTTTTTGAAGCCAGTGGGTTAAACAGCCTAAAGCAGTCGATTATCGTTATAGAAGACTATTGTACTCTCGACGAGTATGAAGAAGCAGAGTTTAGTGGGTGAACGAGCGCCAAGAGCTCATTGCTGTTAGTCTTCGACGGAGGTGGGCAGCGATGGTAGAAGGACAGTGTGAAGCCCTGCAGGTCGTGGCCCAGCAAGATGTGTAAGCTGCCTTGACCTGCTCACATCCACTGGAGGACCGGAAGGGAAACATCGTGTCTGGATCCATGAGAAGATGTCTCGGCGAAAGAACGTGTGAGGAAACTGACGTGTTCAGTGACCACTGGTTGGACTATCTTGGAAGTACTGAAATCTGGGGATTGGAACGGTGATGATGAGTTACTTCACGGCAACTGAGAACTTGTGACACGCGACCAGATCGTCGAGGGACGACCCACGTGTGGAATCGTATACCACTGCAAACACCGGAGGCCAGGCGTCGGTGGACCGGATTGTTTAAGATCATTATTTCCCTCCCATTGTCCATTGGGAGGGAAATAGATAGCTAGATAGTCCCAGTATATATATATATATATTAGTATATTTTGGTAGCAGTCTTTCCTGTGGACATATATTATTAAATATGACCGAAAAAGTAAGATTAATAATTCTAACACGAATTTTCTCAATCTTTCGTACATTTCGCTTCACTGTTGGAGGTAAATCAAAATCAATTCTCCAAAATTCATTTTTATTTCTAGTCTTACGCGACACGAGCGCGTTTCGTAAAACTTATTACATTTTCAAAGACTTTAGTTCACAAATACACAACTGAATAGAACTTACGCATCTCCGATTTTATATCTACATTTGAGTGAGGTGGAAGGGGTGGTGTGGCATTAACACAAGACAGAACAAGATGTGGTATTAGTAGGGCATTAATTTCATCAACACAAGACAGAACAAGAGTATTAATAGGGTATTAATTTCATCAACACAAGACAGAACAAGAGTATTAATAGGGTATTAATTTCATCAACACAAGACAGAACACGAAACAATGGATATTGAATAGAAGTGTTTGTAGAAAGCCTATTGGTCCATATTTCTTGATGCTTCTATATTGGAGCGGAGTCTTGAGGTGGGTAGAATATAGTTGTGCAATAATTGGCTGTTGATTGCTGGTGTTGACTTCTTGATGTGTAGTGCCTCGCAAACGTCAAGCCGCCTGCTATCGCTGTATCTATCGATGATTTCTGTGTTGTTTACTAGGATTTCTCTGGTGATGGTTTGGTTGTGGGAAGAGATTATATGTTCCTTAATGGAGCCCTGTTGCTTATGCATCGTAAATCGCCTAGAAAGAGATGTTGGTGTCTTGCCTATATACTGAGTTTTCTGAGGCTTACAGTCCCCAAGAAGGCACTTGAAGCATAGACGACGTTGGGCTCTTTTAAAGCGTCTGCTTTGTGTCTGGAGAGTTTCTCTTGAGTAGGCTGGCAGTTTTTTTGGTTTTATAGTAAATCGTCAGATGTATCTTCTGATTTTTGTCTGTAGAGATAACGTTTCTATTAACAATATCATTCAGGACCCATTCCTCCGCTTTATGAGCTGTGGAAAAGAAGTTCCTGTAAAATAGTCTAATAGGGGGTATAGGTGTTGTGTTAGTTGTCTCTTCAGAGGTTGCATGGCGTTTCACTTTCCTTCTTATGATGTCTTCAACGAAACCATTGGAGAAGCCGTTGTTGACTAGGACCTGCCTTACCCTATAGAGTTCTTCGTCGACTTTCTTCCATCCTGAGCTGTGACTGAGAGCACGGTCGACATAAACGTTAATAACACTCCACTTGTACCTGTCTGGGCAGTCACTGTTGGCATTTAGGCACATTCCTATGTTTGTTTCCTTAGTGTAGACTGCAGTGTGGAAACCTCCGTTCCTTTCCATGACTGTTACATCTAGAAAGGGCAGCTTCCCTCCTTCTCCATCTCGTAAGTGAAACGCAACACAGAATTCTGCTCAAATGCCTCTTTCAGCTCCTGCAGATGTCTGACATCAGATACCTGTGTAAAAATGTCGTCAACATTCCTGCAGTATATGGTTGGTTTCAACTTCATGTCGACTAAGACTTTGCTCGATAGTACCCATGTAGAAGTTCGCAAACAGGACCTAGGGGAGAACCCATGGCGACCCCATCTACTTGCTTATACATGTGCCCATCCGGGCTCAAGATGGGTGCCTCTTTAGTACAAGCTTGGAGTAGTTTCCTTAGAATGTTTTCTGGTATGTCAAGAGGAGTACAGGCCGGAACACGATACACTCTGTCCGCAATCATCCCGATTGTTTCATCCACGGGGACGTTGGTAAACAGTAATTCTACGTCCAACGAGGCTTTTATCCCTGTGGCCGTGTTCCCCACTGTAAGTCAACAAATTCCTTTGGAGACTTCAGGCTGAAGGCGCAAGGGGCATAAGGAGTCAGCAAGCCGTTGAGTAGTTTTGCCAGTCTGTACGTGGGTGTGGGTATCTGGATGAAGATTGGCCGAAGTGGGTTTCCAGGCTTATGTGTTTGACATTTCCATACGCGTATCCAGGTTTATATTCCCCAATAATCCTTGGCAGGTGGAGTCCGGATTTCTTGGCGTTCACAGTTTCGATCAATTTGTTGACCTTTGCTTTCAATTTGGCTGTAGTGTCCTTTGTTACCCTTGGAATTTAGTTTGGTCAGAGAGTATGAGGTTCATTTTCGCCAGATATTCGTCTTTTTTAAGAATGACGTATATTGGTGACTTGTCACCTCTCCTGACAACTATTTCCTTGTTTTCACGAAGGCTCTTAGCTGCCGCTTTGAGCTCGGGGGACAGTATGGTGCTTCTGTAGTTGCCTCGATTCTTTCCTCCTTCCGTAATAAGTTCTGCTCGTAAGGTGTCTTTGGTGGTGACCTTCTTTTGTGTCTCGAGGTCGAATATGTCGTCCAACAGAATCTCCAACTTCACTCTCCCGGACATCTCAATTGGTCTGGACATAACGTGACAGTTTATACCCAGATTTAGGAGAGTGACTTGGTCCTCAGTGAGGTGATTCTTGCAAGGTTCAGAAAGCTGTCTCTTGGTCGTGGAATTGCCATAGGTCCTCCATATAACGTTGTTAGTTTCTTGATTATCCTTGTTTCAGTGCTGAGGTGATGTTGGTCTGTGAGGATGTCGAGGTGTTGCTCGATGCGAGTACTGAGACTTTCGTCGATGTTGATGTTTCTCCATTCGTTTGTAGCATGAAGTAGTTGCGTTTTGTTGTCTTTGATTTTATTTTCTGCTTTGTATATCTGGTACAGTAATCTTGTATATCTGAATCAGATCTTGGCGATATTTTATCGTGAAGGCTTGATTCCTTGCTGCTGGGTCGTGCGTTTTAATATTAGTATATTTTGGTAGCAGTCTTTCCTGTAGACATATATCATTAAATATGACCGAAAAAGTTAGATTAATAATTCTAACATGAATTTCTCGATCTTTCTTATGTTTCTTTTCACTGTTGATGGTAATTGAAAAATCAATTCTCCAAAATTCATTTTATTTCTAGTCTGACGCGACACTTGAACGCGTTTTGTAATAACTTATTACATTTTCAAAGACTTTTAGTTTACACACACACAACTATTACCTGCAAACACTAAATAGAGTTCTTACTTATGCTATGATTTAAACAGCTTTCATTTTCATTTTATACCCGCATTTTGGGGTGAGGTGATATGTTACAACAGTTTTGGATGAGGTGAACAAACTTTCAACCAAAGGATAGAACACGAAACAATGGGTATTGAAGGTAAGAATGAAGTAATTGCTGAGGGCCTATTGGCCCATATTTCTTGATGCTTCTATATTGGAGCGGAGTCTTGAAGTGGGTAGAATATAGTTGTGCATTAATTGGCTGTTGATTGCTGGTGTTGGACTTCTTGATGTGTAGTGCCTCGCAGATGTCAAGCCGCCTGCTATCGCTGTATCTATCGATGATTTCTGTGTTGTTTGCAAAGATTTCTCTGGTGATGGTTTGGTTGTGGGAAGAGATTATATGTTCCTTAATGGAGCCCTGTTGCTTATGCATCGTAAATCGCCTAGAAAGAGATGTTGTTGTCTTGCCTATATACTGAGTTTTTTGAGGCTACAGTCCCCAAGAAGGCATTTGAAGGCATAGACGACTTTGGGCTCTTTTAAAGCGTTCTGCTTTGTGTCTGGAAAGTTTCTCTTGAGTAGGCTGGCAGTTTTTTTTGGTTTTATAGTAAATCGTCAGATGTATCTTCTGATTTTTGTCTGTAGAGATAACGTTTCTATTAACAATATCATTCAGGACCCATTCCTCCGCTTTATGAGCTGTGGAAAAGAAGTTCCTGTAAAATAGTCTAATAGGGGGTATAGGTGTTGTGTTAGTTGTCTCTCAGAGGTTGCATGGCGTTTCACTTTCCTTCTTATGATGTCTTCAACGAAACCATTGGAGAAGACGTTGTTGACTAGGACCTGCCTTACCCTACAGAGTTCTTCGTCGACTTGCTTCCATCCTGAGCTGTGACTGAGAGCACGGTCGACATAAACGTTAATAACACTCCACTGTACCTGTCTGCGCAGTCACTGTTGACATTTAGGCACATTCCTATGTTTGTTTCCTTAGTGTAGACTGCAGTGTGGAAACCTCCGTTCCTTTCCACGACTGTTACATCTAGAAAGGGCAGCTTCCCCTCCTTCTCCATCTCGTAAGTGAAACGCAACACAGAATTCTGCTCAAATGCCTCCTTCAGGTCCTGCAGATGACTGACATCAGGTACCTGTGTAAAAATGTCGTCAACATTCCTGCAGTATATGGTTGGTTTTTAACTTCATGTCGACTAAGACTTTTTGCTCGATAGTACCCATGTAGAAGTTCGCAAACAGGACACCTAGGGGAGAACCCATGGCGACCCCATCTACTTGCATATACATGTGCATATACTTGAGCCCATCTGGGCTCAAGATGGGTGCCTCTTTAGTACAAGCTTGGAGTAGTTTCCTTAGAATGTTTTCTGGTATGTCAAGAGGAGTACAGACCGGATCACGATACACTCTGTCCGCTATTATCCCGATTGTTTCATCCACAGGGACGTTGGTAAACAGTAATTCTACGTCCAACGAGGCTCTTATCCCTGTGGCCCTTGTTCCCCGCTGTAAGTCAACAAATTCCTTTGGAGACTTCAGGCTGAAGGCGCAAGGGGCATAAGGAGTCAGCAAGCCATTGAGTCGTTTCGCCAGTCTGTACGTGGGTGTGGGTATCTGGCTGAAGATTGGCCGAAGTGGGTTTCCAGGCTTATGTGTCTTGCCATTTCCATACGCGTATCCAGGTTTATATTCCCCAATAATCCTTGGCAGGTGGAGTCCGGATTTCTTGGCGTTCACAGTTTCGATCAATTTGTTGACCTTTGCTTTCAATTTGGCTGTAGTGTCCTTCGTTACCCTTTGGAATTTAGTTTGGTCAGAGAGTATGAGGTTCATTTTCGCCAGATATTTTCTTTTTTAAGAATGACGTATATTGGTGACTTGTCACCTCTCCTGACAACTATTTCCTTGTTCTCACGAAGGCTCTTAGCTGCCGCTTTGAGCTCGGGGGACAGTATGGTGCTTCTGTAGTTGCCTCGATTCTTTCCTCCTTCCGCAATAAGTTCTGCTCGTAAGGTGTCTTTGGTGGTGACCTTCTTTTGTGTCTCGAGGTCGAATATGTCGTCCAACAGAATCTCCAACTTCACTCTCCCGGACATCTCAATTGGTCTGGACATAACGTGGCAGTTTATACCCAGATTTAGGAGAGTGACTTGCTCCTCTGTGAGGTTGATTCTTGCAAGGTTCAGAAAGCTGTCTCTTGGTCGTGGAATTGCCATAGGTCCTCCATATAACGTTGTTAGTTTCTTGATTATCCTTGTTTCAGTGCTGAGGTGATGTCGGTCTGTGAGGATGTCGAGGTGTTGCTCGATGCGAGTACTGAGACTTTCGTCGATGTTGCTGTTTCTCCATTCGTTTGTAGCATGAAGTAGTTGCGTTTTGTTGTCTTTGATTTCATTTTCTGCCTTGTATATCTGATACAGTAATCTTGTATATCTGAATCAGATCTTGGCGATATTTTATCGTGAAGGCTTGATTCGTTGCTGCTGGGTCGTGCGTTTTAATATTAGTATATTTTGGTAGCAGTCTTTCCTGTAGACATATATCATTAAATATGACCGAAAAAGTAAGATTAATAATTCTAACATGAACTTCTCGATCTTTCTTATGTTTCTTTTCACTGTTGATGGTAATTGAAAAATCAATTCTCCAAAATTCATTTTATTTCTAGTCTGACGCGACACTTGAACGCGTTTTGTAATAACTTATTACATTTTCAAAGACTTTTAGTTTACATACACACTACTATTACCTGCAAACACTAAATAGAGTTCTTACTTATGATATGATTTAAACAGCTTTCATTTTTCATTTTATACCCGCATTTTGGGTGAGGTGATATGTTACAACAGTTTTGGATGAGGTGAACAAAACTTTCAACACAGGATAGAACACAAAACAATGGGTATTGAAGGTAAGAATGGAAGTAATTGAAGAGGGCCTATTGGCCCATATTTCTTGATGCTTTTATATTGGAGCGGAGTCTTGAAGTGGGTAGAATATAGTTGTGCATTAATTGGCTGTTGATTGCTGGTGTTGACTTCTTGATGTGTAGTGCCTCGCAGATGTCAAGCCGCCTGCTATCGCTGTATCTATCGATGATTTCTGTGTTGTTTGCAAAGATTTCTCTGGTGATGGTTTGGTTGTGGGAAGAGATTATATATTCCCTATTGGAGCCCTGTTGCTTATGCATCGTTAATCGCCTAGAAAGAGATGTTGTTGTCTTGCCTATATACTGAGTTTTTTTAGGCTTACAGTCCCAAGAAGGCATTTGAAGGCATAGACGACGTTGGTCTCTTTTAAAGCGTTCTGCTTTGTGTCTGGAGAGTTTCTCATGAGTAGGCTGGCAGTTTTTTTGGTTTTATAGTAAATCGTCAGTTGTATCTTCAGGTTTTTTGTCTGTAGAGATAACATTTCTATTAACAATATCATTCAGGACCCATTCCTCCGCTTTATGAGCTGTGGAAAAGAAGTTCCTGTAAAATAGTCTAATAGGGGGTATAGGTGTTGTGTTAGTTGTCTCTTCAGAGGTTGCATGGCGTTTCACTTTCCTTCTTATGATGTCTTCAACGAAACCATTAGAGAAGCCGTTGTTGACTAGGATCTACCTTACCCTACAGAGTTCTTCGTCGACTTGCTTCCATCCTGAGCTGTGACTGAGAGCATGGTCGACATAAACGTTAATAACACTCCACTTGTACCTGTCTGGGCAGTCACTGTTGGCATTTAGGCACATTCCTATGTTTGTTTCCTTAGTGTAGACTGCAGTGTGGAAACCTCCGTTCCTTTCCACGACTGTTACATCTAGAAAGGGCAGCTTCCCCTCCTTCTCCATCTCGTAAGTGAAACGCAACACAGAATTCTGCTCAAATGCCTCCTTCAGCTCCTGCAGATGTCTGACATCAGGTACCTGTGTAAAAATGTCGTCAACATTCCTGCAGTATATGGTTGGTTTTAACTTCATGTCGATTAAGACTTTTTGCTCGATAGTACCCATGTAGAAGTTCGCAAACAGGACACCTAGGGAAGAACCCATGGCGACCCCATCTACTTGCTTATACATGTGCCAATCCGGGCTCAAGATGGGTGCCTCTTTAGTAAAAGCTTGGAGTAGTTTCCTTAGAATTTTTTCTGGTATGTCAAGAGGAGTACAGACCAGATCACGATACACTCTGTCCGCTATCATCCCGATTGTTTCATCCACAGGGACGTTGGTAAACAGTAATTCTACGTCCAACGAGATTCTTATCCCTGTGGCCCGTGTTCCCCGCTGTAAGTCAACAAATTCCTTTGGAGACTTCAGGCTGAAGGCGCAAGGGGCATAAGGAGTCAGCAAGCCGTTGAGTCGTTTCGCCAGTCTGTACGTGGGTGTGGGTATCTGGCTGAAGATTGGCCGAAGTGGGTTTCCAGGCTTATGTGTCTTGCCATTTCCATACGCGTATCCAGGTTTATATTCCCCAATAATCCTTGGCAGGTGGAGTCCGGATTTCTTGGCGTTCACAGTTTCGATCAATTTGTTGACCTTTGCTTTCAATTTGGCTGTAGTGTCCTTCGTTACCCTTTGGAATTTAGTTTGGTCAGAGAGTATGAGGTTCATTTTCGCCAGATATTTTTTTTTTTAAGAATGACGTATATTGGTGACTTGTCACCTCTCCTGACAACTATTTCCTTGTTCTCACGAAGGCTCTTAGCTGCCGCTTTGAGCTCGGGGGACAGTATGGTGCTTCTGTAGTTGCCTCGATTCTTTCCTCCTTCCGCAATAAGTTCTGCTCGTAAGGTGTCTTTGGTGGTGACCTTCTTTTGTGTCTCGAGGTCGAATATGTCGTCCAACAGAATCTCCAACTTCACTCTCCCGGACATCTCAATTGGTCTGGACATAACGTGACAGTTTATACCCAGATTTAGGAGAGTGACTTGGTCCTCAGTGAGGTTGATTCTTGCAAGATTCAGAAAGCTGTCTCTTGGTCGTGGAATTGCCATAGATCCTCCATATAACGTTGTTAGTTTTGATTATCCTTGTTTCAGTGCTGAGGTGATGTCGGTCTGTGAGGATGTCGAGGTGTTGCTCGATGCGAGTACGGAGACTTTCGTCGATGTTGATGTTTCTCCATTCGTTTGTAGCATGAAGTAGTTACGTTTTGTTGTCTTTGATTTCATTTTCTGCCTTGTATATCTGATACAGTAATCTTGTATATCTGAATCAGATCTTGGCGATATTTTATCGTGAAGGCTTGATTCCTTGCTGCTGGGTCGTGCGTTTTAATATTAGTATATTTTGGTAGCAGTCTTTCCTTCTAGACATATATCATTAAATATGACCGAAAAAGTAAGATTAATAATTCTAACATGAATTTCTCGATCTTTCTTATGTTTCTTTTCACTGTTGATGGTAATTGAAAAATCAATTCTCCAAAATTCATTTTTATTTCTAGTCTGACGCGACACTTGAACGCGTTTTGAAATAACTTATTACATTTTCAAAGACTTTTAGTTTACATACACACTACTATTACCTGCAAACACTAAATAGAGTTCTTACTTATGCTATGATTTAAACAGCTTTCATTTTTCATTTTATACCCGCATTTTGGGTGAGGTGATATGTTACAACAGTTTTGGATGAGGTGAACAAAACTTTCAACACAGGATAGAACACGAAACAATGGGTATTGAAGGTAAGAATGGAAGTAATTGAAGAGGGCCTATTGGCCCATATTTCTTGATGCTTCTATATTGGAGCGGAGTCTTGAAGTGGGTAGAATATAGTTGTGCATTAATTGGCTGTTGATTGCTGGTGTTGACTTCTTGATGTGTAGTGCCTCGCAGATGTCAAGCCGCCTGCTATCGCTGTATCTATCGATGATTTCTGTGTTGTTTGCAAAGATTTCTCTGGTGATGGTTTGGTTGTGGGAAGAGATTATATGTTCCCTATTGGAGCCCTGTTGCTTATGCATCGTTAATCGCCTAGAAAGAGATGTTGTTGTCTTGCCTATATACTGAGTTTTTTTAGGCTTACAGTCCCAAGAAGGCATTTGAAGGCATAGACGACGTTGGTCTCTTTTAAAGCGTTCTGCTTTGTGTCTGGAGAGTTTCTCATGAGTGGCTGGCAGTTTTTTGGTTTTATAGTAAATCGTCAGTTGTATCTTCAGGTTTTTTGTCTGTAGAGATAACATTTCTATTAACAATATCATTCAGGACCCATTCCTCCGCTTTATGAGCTGTGGAAAAGAAGTTCCTGTAAAATAGTCTAATAGGGGGTATAGGTGTTGTGTTAGTTGTCTCTTCAGAGGTTGCATGGCGTTTCACTTTCCTTCTTATGATGTCTTCAACGAAACCATTGGAGAAGCCGTTGTTGACTAGGATCTACCTTACCCTACAGAGTTCTTCGTCGACTTGCTTCCATCCTGAGCTGTGACTGAGAGCATGGTCGACATAAACGTTAATAACACTCCACTTGTACCTGTCTGGGCAGTCACTGTTGGCATTTAGGCACATTCCTATGTTTGTTTCCTTAGTGTAGACTGCAGTGTGGAAACCTCCGTTCCTTTCCACGACTGTTACATCTAGAAAGGGCAGCTTCCCCTCCTTCTCCATCTCGTAAGTGAAACGCAACACAGAATTCTGCTCAAATGCCTCCTTCAGCTCCTGCAGATGTCTGCATCAGGTACCTGTGTAAAAATGTCGTCAACATTCCTGCAGTATATGGTTGGTTTTAACTTCATGTCGATTAAGACTTTTTGCTCGATAGTACCCATGTAGAAGTTCGCAAACAGGACACCTAGGGGAGAACCCATGGCGACCCCATCTACTTGCTTATACATGTGCCAATCCGGGCTCAAGATGGGTGCCTCTTTAGTAAAAGCTTGGAGTAGTTTCCTTAGAATTTTTTCTGGTATGTCAAGAGGAGTACAGACCAGATCACGATACACTCTGTCCGCTATCATCCCGATTGTTCATCCACAGGGACGTTGGTAAACAGTAATTCTACGTCCAACGAGATTCTTATCCCTGTGGCCCGTGTTCCCCGCTGTAAGTCAACAAATTCCTTTGGAGACTTCAGGCTGAAGGCGCAAGGGGCATAAGGAGTCAGCAAGCCGTTGAGTCGTTTCGCCAGTCTGTACGTGGGTGTGGGTATCTGGCTGAAGATTGGCCGAAGTGGGTTTCCAGGCTTATGTGTCTTGCCATTTCCATACGCGTATCCAGGTTTATATTCCCCAATAATCCTTGGCAGGTGGAGTCCGGATTTCTTGGCGTTCACAGTTTCGATCAATTTGTTTGACCTTTGCTTTCAATTTGGCTGTAGTGTCCTTCGTTACCCTTTGGAATTTAGTTTGGTCAGAGAGTATGAGGTTCATTTTCGCCAGATATTTTATTTTTTTAAGAATGACGTATATTGGTGACTTGTCACCTCTCCTGACAACTATTTCCTTGTTCTCACGAAGGCTCTTAGCTGCCGCTTTGAGCTCGGGGGACAGTATGGTGCTTCTGTAGTTGCCTCGATTCTTTCCTCCTTCCGCAATAAGTTCTGCTCGTAAGGTGTCTTTGGTGGTGACCTTCTTTTGTGTCTCGAGGTCGAATATGTCGTCCAACAGAATCTCAACTTCACTCTCCCGGACATCTCAATTGGTCTGGACATAACGTGACAGTTTATACCCAGATTTAGGAGAGTGACTTGGTCCTCAGTGAGGTTGATTCTTGCAAGATTCAGAAAGCTGTCTCTTGGTCGTGGAATTGCCATAGATCCTCCATATAACGTTGTTAGTTTCTTGATTATCCTTGTTTCAGTGCTGAGGTGATGTCGGTCTGTGAGGATGTCGAGGTGTTGCTCGATGCGAGTACGGAGACTTTCGTCGATGTTGATGTTTCTCCATTCGTTTGTAGCATGAAGTAGTTGCGTTTTGTTGTCTTTGATTTTATTTTCTGCCTTGTATATCTGGTACAGTAATCTTGTATATCTGAATCAGATCTTGGCGATATTTTATCGTGAAGGCTTGATTCCTTGCTGCTGGGTCGTGCGTTTTAATATTAGTATATTTTGGTAGCAGTCTTTCCTGTAGACATATATCATTAAATATGACCGAAAAAGTTAGATTAATAATTCTAACATGAATTTCTCGATCTTTCTTATGTTTCTTTTCACTGTTGATGGTAATTGAAAAATCAATTCTCCAAAATTCATTTTTATTTCTAGTCTGACGCGACACTTGAACGCGTTTTGTAATAACTTATTACATTTTCAAAGACTTTTAGTTTACACACACACAACTATTACCTGCAAACACTAAATAGAGTTCTTACTTATGCTATGATTTAAACAGCTTTCATTTTTCATTTTATACCCGCATTTTGGGTGAGGTGATATGTTACAACAGTTTTGGATGAGGTGAACAAAACTTTCAACACAGGATAGAACACGAAACAATGGGTATTGAAGGTAAGAATGGAAGTAATTGCTGAGGGCCTATTGGCCCATATTTCTTGATGCTTCTATATTGGAGCGGAGTCTTGAAGTGGGTAGAATATAGTTGTGCATTAATTGGCTGTTGATTGCTGGTGTTGACTTCTTGATGTGTAGTGCCTCGCAGATGTCAAGCCGCCCTGCTATCGCTGTATCTATCGATGATTTCTGTGTTGTTTGCAAAGATTTCTCTGGTGATGGTTTGGTTGTGTGAAGAGATTATATGTTCCTTAATGGAGCCCTGTTGCTTATGCATCGTAAATCGCCTAGAAAGAGATGTTGTTGTCTTGCCTATATACTGAGTTTTTTGAGGCTTACAGTCCCCAAGAAGGCATTTGAAGGCATAGACGACTTTGGGCTCTTTTAAAGCGTTCTGCTTTGTGTCTGGAAAGTTTCTCTTGAGTAGGCTGGCAGTTTTTTTGGTTTTATAGTAAATCGTCAGATGTATCTTCTGATTTTTGTCTGTAGAGATAACGTTTCTATTAACAATATCATTCAGGACCCATTCCTCCGCTTTATGAGCTGTGGAAAAGAAGTTCCTGTAAAATAGTCTAATAGGGGGTATAGGTGTTGTGTTAGTTGTCTCTTCAGAGGTTGCATGGCGTTTCACTTTCCTTCTTATGATGTCTTCAACGAAACCATTGGAGAAGACGTTGTTGACTAGGACCTGCCTTACCCTACAGAGTTCTTCGTCGACTTGCTTCCATCCTGAGCTGTGACTGAGAGCACGGTCGACATAAACGTTAATAACACTCCACTGTACCTGTCTGGGCAGTCACTGTTGACATTTAGGCACATTCCTATGTTTGTTTCCTTAGTTTAGACTGCAGTGTGGAAACCTCCGTTCCTTTCCACGACTGTTACATCTAGAAAGGGCAGCTTCCCCTCCTTCTCCATCTCGTAAGTGAAACGCAACACAGAATTCTGCTCAAATGCCTCCTTCAGGTCCTGCAGATGTCTGACATCAGGTACCTGTGTAAAAATGTCGTCAACATTCCTGCAGTATATGGTTGGTTTTAACTTCATGTCGACTAAGACTTTTTGCTCGATAGTACCCATGTAGAAGTTCGCAAACAGGACACCTAGGGAGAACCCATGGCGACCCCATCTACTTGCATATACATGTGCATATACTTGAGCCCATCTGGGCTCAAGATGGGTGCCTCTTTAGTACAAGCTTGGAGTAGTTTCCTTAGAATGTTTTCTGGTATGTCAAGAGGAGTACAGACCGGATCACGATACACTCTGTCCGCTATTATCCCGATTGTTTCATCCACAGGGACGTTGGTAAACAGTAATTCTACGTCCAACGAGGCTCTTATCCCTGTGGCCCTTGTTCCCCGCTGTAAGTCAACAAATTCCTTTGGAGACTTCAGGCTGAAGGCGCAAGGGGCATAAGGAGTCAGCAAGCCATTGAGTCGTTTCGCCAGTCTGTACGTGGGTGTGGGTATCTGGCTGAAGATTGGCCGAAGTGGGTTTCCAGGCTTATGTGTCTTGCCATTTCCATACGCGTATCCAGGTTTATATTCCCCAATAATCCTTGGCAGGTGGAGTCCGGATTTCTTGGCGTTCACAGTTTCGATCAATTTCTTGACCTTTGCTTTCAATTTGGCTGTAGTGTCCTTCGTTACCCTTTGGAATTTAGTTTGGTCAGAGAGTATGAGGTTCATTTTCGCCAGATATTTTTCTTTTTTAAGAATGACGTATATTGGTGACTTGTCACCTCTCCTGACAACTATTTCCTTGTTCTCACGAAGGCTCTTAGCTGCCGCTTTGAGCTCGGGGGACAGTATGGTGCTTCTGTAGTTGCCTCGATTCTTTCCTCCTTCCGCAATAAGTTCTGCTCGTAAGGTGTCTTTGGTGGTGACCTTCTTTTGTGTCTCGAGGTCGAATATGTCGTCCAACAGAATCTCCAACTTCACTCTCCCGGACATCTCAATTGGTCTGGACATAACGTGGCAGTTTATACCCAGATTTAGGAGAGTGACTTGCTCCTCAGTGAGGTTGATTCTTGCAAGGTTCAGAAAGCTGTCTCTTGGTCGTGGAATTGCCATAGGTCCTCCATATAACGTTGTTAGTTTCTTGATTATCCTTGTTTCAGTGCTGAGGTGATGTCGGTCTGTGAGGATGTCGAGGTGTTGCTCGATGCGAGTACTGAGACTTTCGTCGATGTTGCTGTTTCTCCATTCGTTTGTAGCATGAAGTAGTTGCGTTTTGTTGTCTTTGATTTCATTTTCTGCCTTGTATATCTGATACAGTAATCTTGTATATCTGAATCAGATCTTGGCGATATTTTATCGTGAAGGCTTGATTCGTTGCTGCTGGGTCGTGCGTTTTAATATTAGTATATTTTGGTAGCAGTCTTTCCTGTAGACATATATCATTAAATATGACCGAAAAAAGTAAGATTAATAATTCTAACATGAACTTCTCGATCTTTCTTATGTTTCTTTTCACTGTTGATGGTAATTGAAAAATCAATTCTCCAAAATTCATTTTTATTTCTAGTCTGACGCGACACTTGAACGCGTTTTGTAATAACTTATTACATTTTCAAAGACTTTTAGTTTACATACACACTACTATTACCTGCAAACACTAAATAGAGTTCTTACTTATGATATGATTTAAACAGCTTTCATTTTTCATTTTATACCCGCATTTTGGGTGAGGTGATATGTTACAACAGTTTTGGATGAGGTGAACAAAACTTTCAACACAGGATAGAACACAAAACAATGGGTATTGAAGGTAAGAATGGAAGTAATTGAAGAGGGCCTATTGGCCCATATTTCTTGATGCTTTTATATTGGAGCGGAGTCTTGAAGTGGGTAGAATATAGTTGTGCATTAATTGGCTGTTGATTGCTGGTGTTGACTTCTTGATGTGTAGTGCCTCGCAGATGTCAAGCCGCCTGCTATCGCTGTATCTATCGATGATTTCTGTGTTGTTTGCAAAGATTTCTCTGGTGATGGTTTGGTTGTGGGAAGAGATTATATATTCCCTATTGGAGCCCGGTTGCTTATGCATCGTTAATCGCCTAGAAAGAGATGTTGTTGTCTTGCCTATATACTGAGTTTTTTTAGGCTTACAGTCCCAAGAAGGCATTTGAAGGCATAGACGACGTTGGTCTCTTTTAAAGCGTTCTGCTTTGTGTCTGGAGAGTTTCTCATGAGTAGGCTGGCAGTTTTTTTGGTTTTATAGTAAATCGTCAGTTGTATCTTCAGGTTTTTTGTCTGTAGAGATAACATTTTTATTAACAATATCATTCAGGACCCATTCCTCCGCTTTATGAGCTCTGGAAAAGAAGTTCCTGTAAAATAGTCTAATAGGGGGTATAGGTGTTGTGTTAGTTGTCTCTTCAGAGGTTGCATGGCGTTTCACTTTCCTTCTTATGATGTCTTCAACGAAACCATTAGAGAAGCCGTTGTTGACTAGGATCTACCTTACCCTACAGAGTTCTTCGTCGACTTGCTTCCATCCTGAGCTGTGACTGAGAGCATGGTCGACATAAACGTTAATAACACTCCACTTGTACCTGTTCTGGGCAGTCACTGTTGGCATTTAGGCACATTCCTATGTTTCCTTAGTGTAGACTGCAGTGTGGAAACCTCCGTTCCTTTCCACGACTGTTACATCTAGAAAGGGCAGCTTCCCCTCCTTCTCCATCTCGTAAGTGAAACGCAACACAGAATTCTGCTCAAATGCCTCCTTCAGCTCCTGCAGATGTCTGACATCAGGTACCTGTGTAAAAATGTCGTCAACATTCCTGCAGTATATGGTTGGTTTTAACTTCATGTCGATTAAGACTTTTGCTCGATAGTACCCATGTAGAAGTTCGCAAACAGGACACCTAGGGAAGAACCCATGGCGACCCCATCTACTTGCTTATACATGTGCCAATCCGGGCTCAAGATGGGTGCCTCTTTAGTAAAAGCTTGGAGTAGTTTCCTTAGAATTTTTTCTGGTATGTCAAGAGGAGTACAGACCAGATCACGATACACTCTGTCCGCTATCATCCCGATTGTTTCATCCACAGGGACGTTGGTAAACAGTAATTCTACGTCCAACGAGATTCTTATCCCTGTGGCCCGTGTTCCCGCTGTAAGTCAACAAATTCCTTTGGAGACTTCAGGCTGAAGGCGCAAGGGGCATAAGGAGTCAGCAAGCCGTTGAGTCGTTTCGCCAGTCTGTACGTGGGTGTGGGTATCTGGCTGAAGATTGGCCGAAGTGGGTTTCCAGGCTTATGTGTCTTGCCATTTCCATACGCGTATCCAGGTTTATATTCCCCAATAATCCTTGGCAGGTGGAGTCCGGATTTCTTGGCGTTCACAGTTTCGATCAATTTGTTGACCTTTGCTTTCAATTTGGCTGTAGTGTCCTTCGTTACCCTTTGGAATTTAGTTTGGTCAGAGAGTATGAGGTTCATTTCGCCAGATATTTTTATTTTTTAAGAATGACGTATATTGGTGACTTGTCACCTCTCCTGACAACTATTTCCTTGTTCTCACGAAGGCTCTTAGCTGCCGCTTTGAGCTCGGGGGACAGTATGGTGCTTCTGTAGTTGCCTCGATTCTTTCCTCCTTCCGCAATAAGTTCTGCTCGTAAGGTGTCTTTGGTGGTGACCTTCTTTTGTGTCTCGAGGTCGAATATGTCGTCCAACAGAATCTCCAACTTCACTCTCCCGGACATCTCAATTGGTCTGGACATAACGTGACAGTTTATACCCAGATTTAGGAGAGTGACTTGGTCCTCAGTGAGGTTGATTCTTGCAAGATTCAGAAAGCTGTCTCTTGGTCGTGGAATTGCCATAGATCCTCCATATAACGTTGTTAGTTTCTTGATTATCCTTGTTTCAGTGCTGAGGTGATGTCGGTCTGTGAGGATGTCGAGGTGTTGCTCGATGCGAGTACGGAGACTTTCGTCGATGTTGATGTTTCTCCATTCGTTTGTAGCATGAAGTAGTTACGTTTTGTTGTCTTTGATTTCATTTTCTGCCTTGTATATCTGATACAGTAATCTTGTATATCTGAATCAGATCTTGGCGATATTTTATCGTGAAGGCTTGATTCCTTGCTGCTGGGTCGTGCGTTTTAATATTAGTATATTTTGGTAGCAGTCTTTCCTTCTAGACATATATCATTAAATATGACCGAAAAAGTTAGATTAATAATTCTAACATGAATTTCTCGATCTTTCTTATGTTTCTTTTCACTGTTGATGGTAATTGAAAAATCAATTCTCCAAAATTCATTTTTATTTCTAGTCTGACGCGACACTTGAACGCGTTTTGAAATAACTTATTACATTTTCAAAGACTTTTAGTTTACATACACACTACTATTACCTGCAAACACTAAATAGAGTTCTTACTTATGCTATGATTTAAACAGCTTTCATTTTCATTTTATACCCGCATTTTGGGTGAGGTGATATGTTACAACAGTTTTGGATGAGGTGAACAAAACTTTCAACACAGGATAGAACACGAAACAATGGGTATTGAAGGTAAGAATGGAAGTAATTGAAGAGGGCCTATTGGCCCATATTTCTTGATGCTTCTATATTGGAGCGGAGTCTTGAAGTGGGTAGAATATAGTTGTGCATTAATTGGCTGTTGATTGCTGGTGTTGACTTCTTGATGTGTAGTGCCTCGCAGATGTCAAGCCGCCTGCTATCGCTGTATCTATCGATGATTTCTGTGTTGTTTGCAAAGATTTCTCTGGTGATGGTTTGGTTGTGGGAAGAGATTATATGTTCCCTATTGGAGCCCTGTTGCTTATGCATCGTTAATCGCCTAGAAAGAGATGTTGTTGTCTTGCCTATATACAGAGTTTTTTTAGGCTTACAGTCCCAAGAAGGCATTTGAAGGCATAGACGACGTTGGTCTCTTTTAAAGCGTTCTGCTTTGTGTCTGGAGAGTTTCTCATGAGTTGGCTGGCAGTCTTTTTGGTTTTATAGTAAATCGTCAGTTGTATCTTCAGGTTTTTTGTCTGTAGAGATAACATTTCTATTAACAATATCATTCAGGACCCATTCCTCCGCTTTATGAGCTCTGGAAAAGAAGTTCCTGTAAAATAGTCTAATAGGGGGTATAGGTGTTGTGTTAGTTGTCTCTTCAGAGGTTGCATGGCGTTTCACTTTCCTTCTTATGATGTCTTCAACGAAACCATTGGAGAAGCCGTTGTTGACTAGGATCTACCTTACCCTACAGAGTTCTTCGTCGACTTGCTTCCATCCTGAGCTGTGACTGAGAGCATGGTCGACATAAACGTTAATAACACTCCACTTGTACCTGTCTGGGCAGTCACTGTTGGCATTTAGGCACATTCCTATGTTTGTTTCCTTAGTGTAGACTGCAGTGTGGAAACCTCCGTTCCTTTCCACGACTGTTACATCTAGAAAGGGCAGCTTCCCCTCCTTCTCCATCTCGTAAGTGAAACGCAACACAGAATTCTGCTCAAATGCCTCCTTCAGCTCCTGCAGATGTCTGGCATCAGGTACCTGTGTAAAAATGTCGTCAACATTCCTGCAGTATATGGTTGGTTTTAACTTCATGTCGATTAAGACTTTTTGCTCGATAGTACCCATGTAGAAGTTCGCAAACAGGACACCTAGGGGAGAACCCATGGCGACCCCATCTACTTGCTTATACATGTGCCAATCCGGGCTCAAGATGGGTGCCTCTTTAGTAAAAGCTTGGAGTAGTTTCCTTAGAATTTTTTCTGGTATGTCAAGAGGAGTACAGACCAGATCACGATACACTCTGTCCGCTATCATCCCGATTGTTTCATCCACAGGGACGTTGGTAAACAGTAATTCTACGTCCAACGAGATTCTTATCCCTGTGGCCCGTGTTCCCCGCTGTAAGTCAACAAATTCCTTTGGAGACTTCAGGCTGAAGGCGCAAGGGGCATAAGGAGTCAGCAAGCCGTTGAGTCGTTTCGCCAGTCTGTACGTGGGTGTGGGTATCTGGCTGAAGATTGGCCGAAGTGGGTTTCCAGGCTTATGTGTCTTGCCATTTCCATACGCGTATCCAGGTTTATATTCCCCAATAATCCTTGGCAGGTGGAGTCCGGATTTCTTGGCGTTCACAGTTTCGATCAATTTGTTGACCTTTGCTTTCAATTTGGCTGTAGTGTCCTTCATTACCCTTTGGAATTTAGTTTGGTCAGAGAGTATGAGGTTCATTTTCGCCAGATATTTTTATTTTTTAAGAATGACGTATATTGGTGACTTGTCACCTCTCCTGACAACTATTTCCTTGTTCTCACGAAGGCTCTTAGCTGCCGCTTTGAGCTCGGGGGACAGTATGGTGCTTCTGTAGTTGCCTCGATTCTTTCCTCCTTCCGCAATAAGTTCTGCTCGTAAGGTGTCTTTGGTGGTGACCTTCTTTTGTGTCTCGAGGTCGAATATGTCGTCCAACAGAATCTCCAACTTCACTCTCCCGGACATCTCAATTGGTCTGGACATAACGTGACAGTTTATACCCAGATTTAGGAGAGTGACTTGGTCCTCAGTGAGGTTGATTCTTGCAAGATTCAGAAAGCTGTCTCTTGGTCGTGGAATTGCCATAGATCCTCCATATAACGTTGTTAGTTTCTTGATTATCCTTGTTTCAGTGCTGAGGTGATGTCGGTCTGTGAGGATGTCGAGGTGTTGCTCGATGCGAGTACGGAGACTTTCGTCGATGTTGATGTTTCTCCATTCGTTTGTAGCATGAAGTAGTTACGTTTTGTTGTCTTTGATTTCATTTTCTGCCTTGTATATCTGATACAGTAATCTTGTATATCTGAATCAGATCTTGGCGATATTTTATCGTGAAGGCTTGATTCGTTGCTGCTGGGTCGTGCGTTTTAATATTAGTATATTTTGGTAGCAGTCTTTCCTGTAGACATATATCATTAAATATGACCGAAAAAGTAAGATTAAAAATTCTAACATGAATTTCTCGATCTTTCTTATGTTTCTTTTCACTGTTGATGGTAATTGAAAAATCAATTCTCCAAAATTCATTTTTATTTCTAGTCTGACGCGACACTTGAACGCGTTTTGAAATAACTTATTACATTTTCAAAGACTTTTAGTTTACATACACACTACTATTACCTGCGAACACTAAATAGAGTTCTTACTTATGCTATGATTTAAACAGCTTTCATTTTTCATTTTATACCCGCATTTTGGGTGAGGTGATATGTTACAACAGTTTTGGATGAGGTGAACAAAACTTTCAACACAGGATAGAACACGAAACAATGGGTATTGAAGGTAAGAATGGAAGTAATTGCTGAGGGCCTATTGGCCCATATTTCTTGATGCTTCTATATTGGAGCGGAGTCTTGAAGTGGGTAGAATATAGTTGTGCATTAATTGGCTGTTGATTGCTGGTGTTGACTTCTTGATGTGTAGTGCCTCGCAGATGTCAAGCCGCCTGCTATCGCTGTATCTATCGATGATTTCTGTGTTGTTTGCAAAGATTTCTCTGGTGATGGTTTGGTTGTGGGAAGAGATTATATGTTCCCTATTGGAGCCCTGTTGCTTATGCATCGTTAATCGCCTAGAAAGAGATGTTGTTGTCTTGCCTATATACTGAGTTTTTTTAGGCTTACAGTCCCAAGAAGGCATTTGAAGGCATAGACGACGTTGGTCTCTTTTAAAGCGTTCTGCTTTGTGTCTGGAGAGTTTCTCATGAGTTGGCTGGCAGTCTTTTTGGTTTTATAGTAAATCGTCAGTTGTATCTTCAGGTTTTTTGTCTGTAGAGATAACATTTCTATTAACAATATCATTCAGGACCCATTCCTCCGCTTTATGAGCTCTGGAAAAGAAGTTCCTGTAAAATAGTCTAATAGGGGGTATAGGTGTTGTGTTAGTTGTCTCTTCAGAGGTTGCATGGCGTTTCACTTTCCTTCTTATGATGTCTTCAACGAAACCATTGGAGAAGCCGTTGTTGACTAGGATCTACCTTACCCTACAGAGTTCTTCGTCGACTTGCTTCCATCCTGAGCTGTGACTGAGAGCATGGTCGACATAAACGTTAATAACACTCCACTTGTACCTGTCTGGGCAGTCACTGTTGGCATTTAGGCACATTCCTATGTTTGTTTCCTTAGTGTAGACTGCAGTGTGGAAACCTCCGTTCCTTTCCACGACTGTTACATCTAGAAAGGGCAGCTTCCCCTCCTTCTCCATCTCGTAAGTGAAACGCAACACAGAATTCTGCTCAAATGCCTCCTTCAGCTCCTGCAGATGTCTGACATCAGGTACCTGTGTAAAAATGTCGTCAACATTCCTGCAGTATATGGTTGGTTTTAACTTCATGTCGATTAAGACTTTTTGCTCGATAGTACCCATGTAGAAGTTCGCAAACAGGACACCTAGGGGAGAACCCATGGCGACCCCATCTACTTGCTTATACATGTGCCAATCCGGGCTCAAGATGGGTGCCTCTTTAGTAAAAGCTTGGAGTAGTTTCCTTAGAATTTTTTCTGGTATGTCAAGAGGAGTACAGACCAGATCACGATACACTCTGTCCGCTATCATCCCGATTGTTTCATCCACAGGGACGTTGGTAAACAGTAATTCTACGTCCAACGAGGCTCTTATCCCTGTGGCCCGTGTTCCCCGCTGTAAGTCAACAAATTCCTTTGGAGACTTCAGGCTGAAGGCGCAAGGGGCATAAGGAGTCAGCAAGCCGTTGAGTCGTTTCGCCAGTCTGTACGTGGGTGTGGGTATCTGGCTGAAAATTGGCCGAAGTGGGTTTCCAGGCTTATGTGTCTTGCCATTTCCATACGCGTATCCAGGTTTATATTCCCCGATAATCCTTGGCAGGTGGAGTCCGGATTTCTTGGCGTTCACAGTTTCGATCAATTTGTTGACCTTTGCTTTCAATTTGGCTGTAGTGTCCTTCGTTACCCTTTGGAATTTAGTTTGGTCAGAGAGTATGAGGTTCATTTTCGCCAGATATTCGTCTTTTTTAAGAATGACGTATATTGGTGACTTGTCACCTCTCCTGACAACTATTTCCTTGTTCTCACGAAGGCTCTTAGCTGCCGCTTTGAGCTCGGGGGACAGTATGGTGCTTCTGTAGTTGCCTCGATTCTTTCCTCCTTCCACAATAAGTTCTGCTCGTAAGGTGTCTTTGGTGGTGACCTTCTTTTGTGTCTCGAGGTCGAATATGTCGTCCAACAGAATCTCCAACTTCACTCTCCCGGACATCTCAATTGGTCTGGACATAACGTGACAGTTTATACCCAGATTTAGGAGAGTGACTTGGTCCTCAGTGAGGTTGATTCTTGCAAGATTCAGAAAGCTGTCTCTTGGTCGTGGAATTGCCATAGATCCTCCATATAACGTTGTTAATTTCTTGATTATCCCTGTTTCAGTGCTGAGGTGATGTCGGTCTGTGAGGATGTCGAGGTGTTGCTCGATGCGAGTACGGAGACTTTCGTCGATGTTGCTGTTTCTCCATTCGTTTGTAGCATGAAGTAGTTACGTTTTGTTGTCTTTGATTTCATTTTCTGCCTTGTATATCTGATACAGTAATCTTGTATATCTGAATCAGATCTTGGCGATATTTTATCGTGAAGGCTTGATTCCTTGCTGCTGGGTCGTGCGTTTTAATATTAGTATATTTTGGTAGCAGTCTTTCCTGTAGACATATATCATTAAATATGACCGAAAAAGTAAGATTAATAATTCTAACATGAATTTCTCGATCTTTCCTATGTTTCTTTTCACTGTTGATGGTAATTGAAAAATCAATTCTCCAAAATTCATTTTTATTTCTAGTCTGACGCGACACTTGAACACGTTTTGTAATAACTTATTACATTTTCAAAGACTTTTAGTTTACATGCACACAACTATTACCTGCAAACACTAAATAGAGTTCTTACTTATGCTATGATTTAAACAGCTTTCATTTTTCATTTTATACCCGCATTTTGGGTGAGGTGATATGTTACAACAGTTTTGGATGAGGTCAACAAAACTTTCAACACAGGATAGAACACGAAACAATGGGTATTGAAGGTAAGAATGGAAGTAATTGCAGAGGGCCTATTGGCCCATATTTCTTGATGCTTCTATATTGGAACGGAGTCTTGAAGTGGGTAGAATATAGTTGTGCATTAATTGGCTGTTGATTGCTGGTGTTGACTTCTTGATGTGTAGTGCCTCGCAGATGTCAAGCCGCCTGCTATCGCTGTATCTATCGATGATTTCTGTGTTGTTTGCAAAGATTTCTGTGGTGATGGTTTGGTTGTGGGAAGAGATTATATGTTCCTTATTGGAGCCCTGTTGCTTATGCATCGTTAATCGCCTAGAAAGAGATGTTGTTGTCTCGCCTATATACTGAGTTTTTTGAGGCTTACAGTCCCAAGAAGGCATTTGAAGGCATAGACGACGTTGGTCTCTTTTAAAGCGTTCTGCTTTGTGTCTGGAGAGTTTCTCATGAGTAGGCTGGCAGTTTTTTTTGGTTTTATAGTAAATCGTCAGTTGTATCTTAGGTTTTTTGTCTGTAGAGATAACATTTCTATTAACAATATCATTCAGGACCCATTCCTCCACTTTATGAGCTGTGGAAAAGAAGTTCCTGTAAAATAGTCTAATACGGGGTATAGGTGTTGTGTTAGTTGTCTCTTCAGAGGTTGCATGGCGTTTCACTTTCCTTCTTATGATGTCTTCAACGAATCCATTGGAGAAGCCGTTGTTGACTAGGATCTACCTTACCTTACAGAGTTCTTCGTCGACTTGCTTCCATCCTGAGCTGTGACTGAGAGCACGGTCGACATAAACGTTAATAACACTCCACTTGTACCTGTCTGGGCAGTCACTGTTGGCATTTAGGCACATTCCTATGTTTGTTTCCTTAGTGTAGACTGCAGTGTGGAAACTTCCGTTCCTTTCCATGACTGTTATATCTAGAAAGGGCAGCTTCCCCTCCTTCTCCATCTCGTAAGTGAAACGCAACACAGAATTCTGCTCAAATGCCTCCTTCAGCTCCTGCAGATGTCTGACATCAGGTACCTGTGTAAAAATGTCGTCAACATTCCTGCAGTATATGGTTGGTTTTAACTTCATGTCGACTAAGACTTTTTGCTCGATAGTACCCATGTAGAAGTTCACAAACAGGACACCTAGGGGAGAACCCATGGCAACCCCATCTACTTGCTTATACATGTGCCAATCTGGGCTCAAGATGGGTGCCTCTTTAGTACAAGCTTGGAGTAGTTTCCTTAGAATGTTTTCTGGTATGTCAAGAGGAGTACAGGCCGGATCACGATACACTCTGTCCGCTATCATCCCGATTGTTTCATCCACAGGGACGTTGGTAAACAGTAATTCTACGACCAACGAGGCACTTATCCCTGTGGCCCGTGTTCCCCGCTGTAAGTCAACAAATTCCTTTGGAGACTTCAGGCTGAAGGCGCAAGGGGCATAAGGAGTCAGCAAGCCGTTGAGTCGTTTCGCCAGTCTGTACGTGGGTGTGGGTATCTGGCTGAAGATTGGCCGAAGTGGGTTTCCAGGCTTATGTGTCTTGACATTTCCATTTGCGTATCCAGGTTTATATTCCTCAATAATCTTTGGCAGGTGGAGTCCGGATTTCTTGGCGTTCACAGTTTCGATCAATTTGTTGACCTTTGCTTTCAATTCGGCTGTAGTGTCCTTCGTTACCCTTTGGAATTTAGTTTGGTCAGAGAGTATGAGGTTCATTTTCGCCAGATATTCGTCTTTTTTAAGAATGACGTATATTGGCGACTTGTCACCTCGCCTGACAACTATTTCCTTGTTCTCACGAAGGCTCTTAGCTGCCGCTTTGAGCTCGGGGGACAGTATGGTGCTTCTGTAGTTGCCTCGATTCTTTCCTCCTTCCGCAATAAGTTCTGCTTGTAAGGTGTCTTTGGTGGTGACCTTCTTTTGTGTCTCGAGGTCGAATATGTCGTCCAACAGAACCTCCAACTTCACTTTCCGGGATATCTCACTTGGTCTGGACATAACGTGACAGTTTATACCCATATTTAGGAGAGTGACTTGGTCCTCAGTGAGGTTGATTCTTGCAAGGTTCAGGAAGCCGTCTCTTGGTCGTGGAATTGCCATAGGTATTCCATATAACGTTGTTAGTTTCTTGATTATCCTTGTTTCAGTGCTGATGTGATGTCGGTCTGTGAAGATGTCGAGGTGTTGCTCGATGCGAGTACGGAGACTTTCGTCGATGTTGCTGTTTCTCCATTCGTTTGTAGCATGAAGTAGTTGCGTTTTGTTGTCTTTGATTTCATTTTCTGCCTTGTATATCTGATTACGATTCAGATCTTGGCGATATTTTATCGTGAAAGCTTGATTCCTTGCTGCTGGGTCGTGCGTTTTAATATTAGTATATTTTGGTAGCAGTCTTTCCTGTAGACATATATCATTAAATATGACCGAAAAAGTAAGATTAATAATTCTAACATGAATTTCTCGATCTTTCTTATGTTTCTTTTCACTGTTGATGGTAATTGAAAAATCAATTCTCCAAAATTCATTTTTATTTCTAGTCTGACGCGACACTTGAACACGTTTTGTAATAACTTATTTCATTTTCAAAGACTTTTAGTTTACATACACACAACTATTACCTGCAAACACTAAATAGAGTTCTTACTTATGCTATGATTTAAACAGCTTTCATTTTTCATTTTATACCCGCATTTTGGGTGAGGTGATATGTTACAACAGTTTTGGATGAGGTCAACAAAACTTTCAACACAGGATAGAACACGAAACAATGGGTATTGAAGGTAAGAATGGAAGTAATTGCAGAGGGCCTATTGGCCCATATTTCTTGATGCTTCTATATTGGAACGGAGTCTTGAAGTGGGTAGAATATAGTTGTGCATTAATTGGCTGTTGATTGCTGGTGTTGACTTCTTGATGTGTAGTGCCTCGCAGATGTCAAGCCGCCTGCTATCGCTGTATCTATCGATGATTTCTGTGTTGTTTGCAAAGATTTCTGTGGTGATGGTTTGGTTGTGGGAAGAGATTATATGTTCCTTATTGGAGCCCTGTTGCTTATGCATCGTTAATCGTCTAGAAAGAGATGTTGTTGTCTCGCCTATATACTGAGTTTTTTGAGGCTTACAGTCCCAAGAAGGCATTTGAAGGCATAGACGACGTTGGTCTCTTTTAAAGCGTTCTGCTTTGTGTCTGGAGAGTTTCTCATGAGTGGGCTGGCAGTTTTTTTTGGTTTTATAGTAAATCGTCAGTTGTATCTTAGGTTTTTTGTCTGTAGAGATAACATTTCTATTAACAATATCATTCAGGACCCATTCCTCCACTTTATGAGCTGTGGAAAAGAAGTTCCTGTAAAATAGTCTAATAGGGGGTATAGGTGTTGTGTTAGTTGTCTCTTCAGAGGTTGCATGGCGTTTCACTTTCCTTCTTATGATGTCTTCAACGAATCCATTGGAGAAGCCGTTGTTGACTAGGATCTACCTTACCTTACAGAGTTCTTCGTCGAATTGCTTCCATCCTGAGCTGTGACTGAGAGCACGGTCGACATAAACGTTAATAACACTCCACTTGTACCTGTCTGGGCAGTCACTGTTGGCATTTAGGCACATTCCTATGTTTGTTTCCTTAGTGTAGACTGCAGTGTGGAAACTTCCGTTCCTTTCCATGACTGTTATATCTAGAAAGGGCAGCTTCCCCTCCTTCTCCATCTCGTAAGTGAAACGCAACACAGAATTCTGCTCAAATGCCTCCTTCAGCTCCTGCAGATGTCTGACATCAGGTACCTGTGTAAAAATGTCGTCAACATTCCTGCAGTATATGGTTGGTTTTAACTTCATGTCGACTAAGACTTTTTGCTCGATAGTACCCATGTAGAAGTTCGCAAACAGGACACCTAGGGGAGAACCCATGGCAACCCCATCTACTTGCTTATACATGTGCCAATCCGGGCTCAAGATGGGTGCCTCTTTAGTACAAGCTTGGAGTAGTTTCCTTAGAATGTTTTCTGGTATGTCAAGAGGAGTACAGGCCGGATCACGATACACTCTGTCCGCTATCATCCCGATTGTTTCATCCACAGGGACGTTGGTAAACAGTAATTCTACGACCAACGAGGCACTTATCCCTGTGGCCCGTGTTCCCCGCTGTAAGTCAACAAATTCCTTTGGAGACTTCAGGCTGAAGGCGCAAGGGGCATAAGGAGTCAGCAAGCCGTTGAGTCGTTTCGCCAGTCTGTACGTGGGTGTGGGTATCTGGCTGAAGATTGGCCGAAGTGGGTTTCCAGGCTTATGTGTCTTGACATTTCCATTTGCGTATCCAGGTTTATATTCCTCAATAATCTTTGGCAGGTGGAGTCCGGATTTCTTGGCGTTCACAGTTTCGATCAATTTGTTGACCTTTGCTTTCAATTCGGCTGTAGTGTCCTTCGTTACCCTTTGGAATTTAGTTTGGTCAGAGAGTATGAGGTTCATTTTCGCCAGATATTCGTCTTTTTTAAGAATGACGTATATTGGCGACTTGTCACCTCGCCTGACAACTATTTCCTTGTTCTCACGAAGGCTCTTAGCTGCCGCTTTGAGCTCGGGGGACAGTATGGTGCTTCTGTAGTTGCCTCGATTCTTTCCTCCTTCCGCAATAAGTTCTGCTTGTAAGGTGTCTTTGGTGGTGACCTTCTTTTGTGTCTCGAGGTCGAATATGTCGTCCAACAGAACCTCCAACAACACTTTCCGGGATATCTCACTTGGTCTGGACATAACGTGACAGTTTATACCCAGATTTAGGAGAGTGACTTGGTCCTCAGTGAGGTTGATTCTTGCAAGGTTCAGGAAGCCGTCTCTTGGTCGTGGAATTGCCATAGGTATTCCATATAACGTTGTTAGTTTCTTGATTATCCTTGTTTCAGTGCTGAGGTGATGTCGGTCTGTGAAGATGTCGAGGTGTTGCTCGATGCGAGTACGGAGACTTTCGTCGATGTTGCTGTTTCTCCATTCGTTTGTAGCATGAAGTAGTTGCGTTTTGTTGTCTTTGATTTCATTTTCTGCCTTGTATATCTGATTACGATTCAGATCTTGGCGATATTTTATCGTGAAGGCTTGATTCCTTGCTGCTGGGTCGTGCGTTTTAATATTAGTATATTTTGGTAGCAGTCTTTCCTGTAGACATATATCATTAAATATGACCGAAAAAGTAAGATTAATAATTCTAACACGAATTTTCTCGATCTTTCTTATGTTTCTTTTCACTGTTGATGGTAATTGAAAAATCAATTCGACAAAATTCATTTTTATTTCTAATCTGACGCGACACTTGAACGCGTTTCGTAATAACTTATTACATTTTCAAAGACTTTTAGTTTACACACACACAACTATTACCTACAAACACTAAACATCGATGATTTCTGTGTTGTTTACTAGGATTTGTCTGGCGATGGTTTGGTTGTGGGAAGAGATTATATGTTCCTTAATGGAGCCCTGTTGCTTATGCAACAGGGCTCTGTGCTACTTATGTTGCATAAACAACAGGGCTCTATTAAGGAACATATAATCTCTTCCCACAACCAAACCATCGCCAGAGAAATCCTAGTAAACAACACAGAAATCATCGATAGATACAGCGATAGCAGGCGGCTTGACGTTTGCGAGGCACTACACATCAAGAAGTCAACACCAGCAATCAACAGCCAATTAATGCACAACTATATTCTACCCACCTCAAGACTCCGCTCCAATATAGAAGCATCAAGAAATATGGACCAATAGGCTTTCTACAAACACTTCTATTCAATACCCATTGTTTCGTGTTCTGTCTTGTGTTGATGAAATTAATACCCTATTAATACCACCTCTTGTTCTGTCTTGTGTTGATGAAATTAATACCCTATTAATGCCACCTCACCCCATCCACCTCACTCAAATGTAGATATAAAATCGGAGATGCGTAAGTTCTATTCAGTTGTGTATTTGTAAACTAAAGTCTTTGAAAATGTAATAAGTTTTACGAAACGCGCTCGTGTCGCGTCAGACTAGAAATAAAAATGAATTTTGGAGAATTGATTTTTGATTTACCTCCAACAGTGAAAAGAAATGTACGAAATATTGAGAAAATTCGTGTTAGAATTATTAATCTTACTTTTTCGGTCATATTTAATAATATATGTCTACAGGAAAGACTGCTACCAAAATATACTAATATATATATATATATATATATATATATATATATATATATATATATATATATATATATATATATATATATATATATATATATATATATGTATATACATATATATATATATATATATATATATATATATGTATATACATATATATATATATATATATATATATATATATATATATATATATACATATATATATATATATATATATATATATATATATATATATATATATATATATATATATATATATATATATATATATATATTGTGACAATAATCTCTTTCAAGAGAGATTGAGCCTGCTCTTCTCTTCTTCTTCTTGTTGATAGTAGGTGCAGTTTGCATGAAGGGTTTGTCCTCCCGATGACTGCACCAGTACTGATGTTGTTGGACGCGTTTATGTTGAAGATGATCGGAGCTACCAAGGTGCTTGTTGCTTTGTGCTGTAGATAGAGGAACGGTGATTAAAACAGAGGCGTGTTAGAGGGAGACTTGCCGCACCGTAGGGCGGTGTGTTGTATTTATGGCGTCAGCTGATCCTTGGTGTTGCGACGAGGTAGTTGTTTTCTGTGTTTAGCTGTTGGTGGCGCCAGGTATAAATGTGGCGCGGGTCAGATGTGGCCCAATTTGTTGGTCGATTGGAGATATTTAGCCAGTGCTTTGACTATTTGGTATTTTTCTTGTGGCGAGTGGTCACCGCCTCCTAATATATGCTCGATGGTGAAGGGTATTTTAAGTGCGATAAAGACTTGTTTGAAATTTACTCTGGCACTATAATGTCGGAAGCAGACAGGAGATAGTGTTCGACTGTTTCAGTCGACTCCCTCCACGCCGGCTCGTCATCAACCAGCGAACTACCCATCCCAGCCTGCCTGCTCCTAATTGGTGACTCGCCGTCTGCACACCTGTACACTGCACCTCAGCGCCCTCTACCTGAGTTGATGTCTGGGCTTGGTCCAGCCATTGAAGTCAGAATATCCTTGTGCTCTCAAGCAGTGAACAACTAACTGATATTGCTGTATCTCGCAGCTAGCACCATATTCTCAGCACCTGATTATTTTTCACCTTTTAACGTTATATTAATGTAGAGTAACTTCATCCCTATTACTCATATATGTTACATTGTTTTTGACTTGTTCTTTTGCACTGTACATTGCCAAGGGATTGTCTTTGTTTATAATTTGTTTTCTAGATTAATTAAAGTTTCATTGTTCATATTTTGTGTTTTGCGTGTCTTCCCTTACTTTACCACAGATAGACAGACAACAGGCAAGCAGTCTATCTTTTTTTTTGTAAGTGTGACTAGGCATTGACACCAGCCATTGGAGGACTGCCAAACATCTACACTCCAACACTTTCCCGTCACATTTATTGGGGGCCTGTCCATGGAGCTTCACTCAGGTACTAGTACCAGAACGTCAATTTGTGGTAAGCGTACTTGACTTTGATAAAGTTGCTTTTCAATATTTTCATTACTTTTAATATTCATATGGATCTGTGTGTATTGTGCATTCCGAGAGTAGCATATAGTGAGTGTTGGATAACTTTGGATTACGTGGTGACTGTCGGCCGCAGTCATTCTCTTAATTGGTCATCCCTCCCTCCGTGTTATTACTCGTGTTTTCCACCTTTTGTCCCTAGGATATTTCTCAATCTCAGATCATCATTTTGGGTACCCTGGTACTTTGGTTTGTCTTCGGGGTCAAAGCACCCTATCTTCTGCAATCCGACCAAAGGAGGATAAAGAGGGCCATAGTTTCTCTAGCACGGACTACGTTGCTGAGTTGGGACCTCAGCAGCAGTTCTCGTCACCAGTTGACACTCGCACCCCTACACGTCGGTCAGAGATGATGATATTTACTTAGGTAGGGAATTAGCTTTCTTTTTTCAGAGCACAAAGTTCGCTAATTCTGTAAGTATCATATTTCATTTAGTGGGAAAACTCTTGCTTGTGTCCTATAAAGACTCTGCAAGGTATGCCTACATTCTTGGACTACCTTATTCACTTTTGGAACAATTAAATGTTTCATTTGTTTTAGAAACTCAGTTTCATTTATTTAGTAGGATTTTCTTGCCCTTTTTCTCTTACATTGAGTACCGGGTACAAGATTTCCTGCGCTTTTGATTGACTAATCATTTACCATTCTAAAATTAACATTAATTGTTAAATATTAAATTCCACAGGATAGTTACCAGTTGCCACGTTATCCTGTTACTGACACTTACCATATCACAAGTATTCGTTGTACATTTATTTGCTATTTTTCACCATGTTTCGTCTCCCAGCTTTTCGTAACGATCCAGCAGGTGAAATAGGAACCTTAAGTCGTGCCAAGAGGACCGAATTATAAACTCTTGCACACGAGTATCAACTAGATGTTCCCCATGGAGCCAACAAAAATGAATTGCATAACTTAATAATGGATCACCTCTTAGATGAAGGGACGATTGACTCTGAAACTCACGAAACTTATTCTATTGCAGATAAACAAGATTTGGCAACTATAAAACTCAAGCTCGAACTTGCAAAACTCCAGCGGGAGCAACAGCAAGAAGCTATCCACATGAGAGAAAGAGAGGCTGTCATGGCGAAAGAAGCTCTACAAATGAGGAAAGAAGAAGCTGCAATCAGGAAAGAAGAACAAGAACGAGAGGCGGCCCTAAAGGAACGTGAGATGGCCCTATTCAGAGAGCGTGAGCGAGTACAGTTTGAAGCAGAACAACGCCACCTGGAGATACAACGCGAGCATGACAAACAGCAAGCGGAGATGGCTATAGAATGTCGTCAACGAGAACTCAAGTTGGAAACTACACACCACACTCAGTGCCAACAAGCTACCGCTAGTCTTCCAGTAAGTTTCAATGTCTCCCATGCAAGTAAGTTAATGCCACCATTCGTTGAGACAGAGATTGATGTCTTTTTTACCACTTTTGAGACCCTAGCTAATAAACTTAGCTGGCCTGCAGATCAATGGTATACCCTTCTCAGAGTGCATCTCACAGGTAGAGCTGCAGTTACTCTCAGTACCTTAGCATCTGAGAATGACTACCAGACCCTGAAGCAAGCAGTTCTGGACGCCTACCTTCTCTCCACCGAAAGCTACAGACGAAAATTCCGTGACTATCTAAAGGCAAGTAACACCACCTTTCTAGAATTTCCCAATACCAAGAAAAGATATATCATGAAATGGCTGGAAGCAGCATATGTCTACATTTTCAGAGCTCATCAACCTCATGCTAGTTGAGGAATTCTTGAGACGTGTTCCCCCCCTTCCGTCCGTTTATATTTAGCAGATAAAGAAGAAATCGACTACATCAAATGTGCGAAGTCAGCTGACACTTACAGCCTCATCCATCGGCTATCACCATCACCACCTCCCAGTAAGAAGTCTTGGTATAGTTATGATAAAGTAGGTACAGATCAAGCAAGCTCTCAATTGTATTGTAAGTATTGCAAACTCTATGAACATACCATAGATAGATGTGGGAAAGCTCAATACAAAGGCAATGAAACAACTAAACCCAAACCGACTCCTCCGAAGTTCGGTAAGCCTGTGATGAATGTTGGTGTTCCTGTTAATGATCTTTCTCTCTTCAGCAAACACCTGTATCCTGGAACTGTCTCTACCAATGGTACAGATTCGGAGGGACGTTTCAAATTGAAGATCTTGAGGAACACAGCGGCTCTTCAGTCCATAATATTGAAATCAGCTGTGCCTAACATCACCTACACCAGGGAAACCGTCCTTATCACTGACCTTACTGCTAGCACTCCGTATCCACTCGGCAGAGTCCACCTGGATTGTCCTTTTGTGACCGGTGAAGTCCAAGTCGCCATCAGGGAGAAGCCTTTTCCCATGTCTGGAGTGCAACTTCTCCTGGGCAACGACTTGGCAGAAGATCTGCAACCGTCCAACCTGATCACCGTGGACAAACCCCAGGTGTGTAACTCTGTAGTGGACAATCCCATCTTTGAGTATGTTTCAGCAGAGGTCCAAGAAAGTGATGAAGTTTCTCCTCCGGTTTTGGTGACCACCCGTGCACAAGCTGCACGCCCGCAACCAGCTGACTCTACTGCTACCGCTGTCCCTCAAGACCCTCAGAATCTACCACCAAATCTTACCAGTTTGGAGTTCCGTAAGTTACAGAGGGAAGATCAATCATTAACACCATTATTCTTCCAGGCTGAGACTCAACCTGACAGTATCCCTGGGTTCTTCCTAGAGAATCAGTTGCTCTACGTCAGGTACAGACCCAGTAAGCTGAAGGAGGACGACGATTGGGCAAATGTCGAACAACTAGTGGTTCCCACCAGCCAACGGCCCGATATTCTACACCTGGCCCATGGAGCACTTTCTCACTATGGTTATAACAAAACCTACCACGGAATCAGACAAGACTACTACTGGCCAGGAATGGTTAAGGACGTCAAAAAGTACGTCCAACAGTGTCATACATGTCAGATGGCAGGTAAACCTAACATCTCTATTCCCTAGGCCCCATTGACTCCTATTCAGGTGACTGCGGAGCCTTTCCACAGACTCATCATAGACTGTGTTGGTTCTTTACCCCGGACCAGTTCTGGCAACGCCTATATACTAACTATCTTGTGTCCTACCGGCAGATTCCCCATACCAGTTCCAGTAAAGAACATTACGGCTGCTACTGTGGTGAAACAACTAACGAAGATCTTCACCCAATATGGATTTCCAAGGAAGGTTCAGAGTGACTGTGGCACCAACTTCACCAGTGATCTCTTCAAGAAGACACTGGAGGAGTTCAACATCACACAGGTATTGTCCAGCCCCTATCATCCTGCTTCACAGGGTTCTCTTGAACGTAGTCATCAGACTATTAGAGCACTCCTAAAGAAATTTTGCAATGAAACCTTGAAGGACTGGGATAAACAACTTGACCTCATTATGTGCATTTTCAGAAGTCTCCCCAATGAGTCTCTAGGAGTGTCTCCTTATGAGATGCTCTACGGACGTAAGTGCCGTACTCCTCTCAAAGCTTTTAAAGACTCTCTACGTAATGCCACCTTCAGTGACCCTCAGAATGTGCCTCAGTTTCTTCAAAACTTAAAACACATTCTAGAGAGAGTACGTAAATTTGCTAATGACAATCTATTGAAAGCCCAGACTCAATTTGACCAAAGCAGCAAATTAAGGAAATTTAAACCAGGAGACTTCGTGTTGGCATACTTTCCTATCCCAGGTTCTCCATTGCAAAACAAGTTTTCAGGACCTTACCGCATCAAGGAGTGCAGAAACAACCACAACTACGTTCTTGAGACTCCAGATAGGCGGCGGAAGACCCAGTTGTGCCACGTCAACCTCCTGAAGCAGTATCAAGGTACTCCCCCTACTGTGTTGGTATCATTATCCACCTTTAAAGGTCCATACCTCCACAGTGAGACCTTCACTGCTTCTCCTCCCGAAAGCACTAACCCTGAGTCAGTGCCTTCCAACTCGGAAATCCTTAATGATCTTCATACCTATTTACAGGACAGTAATAGTGCTCCTCTCATCAGAATCTTCAAGGAACATCAGAAGTTGTTCAGCGATGATCCACAGGAGTGTAAAGTGGTTCAGCATGACATCCAGCTACTCCCTGACACCCGGCCGATTCGTCAACCTTTCTACAGAATCAACCCGAGCAAAAAGGAAGTCATGCGTGCTGAAGTACAGTACCTCCTGGATCATGGGCTGGCCACCCCTTGTGAGCCCCCTTGGGCCTCACCCTGCATCTTGGTGCCGAAACCGCAAGGTAAAGAGAGGTTGTGTACCGATTATTGGAAATTGAGTCTTGTGACTATCATGGATGTTTATCCATTACCTAGAATAAATGACATCCTTGACGCCATTGGTAATGCTCGGTATCTATCAAAGTTAGACTTACTCAAGGGATACTACCAAGTATGTTTGACAGAACGAGCTAAGGAAATATCTGCCTTTACCACTCCCTTTGGCCTTTACAGATACGAACGCCTTCCATTTGGACTATGTAATGCCCCGGCCACCTTCCAGCGAGCTGTCAACCGCGTCATCCATGGCTTAGATAACACCTACGCCTACTTGGATGACATCGTTGTGGCAACCAACACCTGGAGCGAACATCTGCTTCAGCTGCAATGTTTGTTTGCCAAGCTCCTGACAGCCGGCCTCACCATCAATTTGGGCAAGTCCACCTTTGCCAAAAGTAAAGTACGTTATCTTGGTCATGAGATAGGGAGTGGCAGCATAGCTCCGTTAAACATACATACCCAAGTCATCCAGCATTACCCACAGCCTACCACCAGGAAGCAGCTCCTGCACTTCCTTGGTCTTGCCTCCTACTACCGTAGATTTGTGAAGAATTTTAGTACGAAGAATTTATCATTATTTTACATTCACATAATTATACATTTTCTTAGTATTATACTGGAGCCAGAATTCCCCACATCTGCAGTTACCATTATTTTTATGTTCTTATGTTCTTATCAAGGTAGAAGGCAGAAGGCCTATTGGCCCATACGAGGCAGCTCCTATTATTGTTTCTTTTAATCCATTTTTTCATGATGAATACGAATGATATTTGCAATTATCGATTCAACCAACTTTCCCGCATTACACGTTAAGCTAATTGGCTGATAGTTTGACGTAAGTGATTTATCTCTTTTCTTGAAAATTGGTATCATACTAGCAACCTTGTACGACACTGGCACACTGCCTGACTCATGATTTATGATGGTACTTTCTATTTGGTGGAAAGTACCAATATGTTCTTTCATATGACAATATGGAATTTTTATTTATTTACATCTGCATAGAGTGCCGCTGTTTGTATGCAAGCTGTGACCTTGTAAATGAGGATTTCCTGGAAAGGGTTGTATATATGTAAGTGTAGTGTGGATTACACTACACTGGTCAGGGATGTGGTGTAATTGTTGCCTCCACCTTGCAAGTTGACCGTTTGTTCATTTAGATGTTAAATGAAACTGGTGACATCTGTATAGTCGAGAGATATGTGAAGTTCATGTCACTTCCATACAGTTTATATACGAAAGGTCTGTGGTCGCTGCCATATATTAATTAGCAGGTATAGAGATTGCATATTAAATTTGTTTGATATTTGTAATATTATATATTTACTGAACAAGTTTATGTAATTTTCCTTAACTTTTTTGTTAATAAATAACATTGTCGTAAACTGTTTATTTACTACCTCATTATATTTAACTTCTTTCTCTTCATAATAAACTAAAATTAAAATATAGATAGTGTACATATTGTATGTAAGTTCACACTGCATGAAAGTTTCTTACTTGATTATCTAATGACATCTGTAACATTAACTATAGAACTGTAATTACAAGTTTTGACTATTATATGTCCACCCATCTAACACCACCCACCTTATGGATGGAAGACTTGGTTGTAATAAATGAAGGTCAACTAGTCAACGCTGTCCAAGGATTGGCATTATAATGGCTAATATTGATCACCTTTCCATATTAAGTACATTCATACCTATAAGGTAATAAACATTAATGAAACTATTATCCTGGGGTAAAATAACTTATTAACATTAATGCTGCAAGTTAACAATACACAATACTTGTTGAATTAAAATGACTTGAAGTTTAGCATCCTGAGAATAACCTTGTATATGAAACTTGGTACGGGTAACAAGGGTATATGTAATGATGTGTAACTTCCAGAGAATAAGTCGAACAATCGGGTCTTTCATTAGTAAATTTGCTACCTTGGATAAAATAACAACGTAACACTGTAACATTGCAGGCGATGAGTCACAATAACGTGGCTACAGTATGTTGACCAGACAACACACTAGAAGGTGAAGGGGCGACGACGTTTCGGTCCGTACTGGACCATTCTCAAGTCAATTGTGACTTCAGAATGGTCCAGGACGGACCGAAACGTCGTCGTCCTTTCACCTTCTAGTGTGTGGTGTGGTCAACTGAAACATTGTATGAGGTTAACATTGAGTTGTCGGGAGGGGGGCCAGACGGAGCGCCAGGCTACAGGCCACTTGCATGACCCCCCCCCCCCCCCCGCCACTGTTAGATTAAGTACTTGTCAAAAACTCTGTGGTTTTACAATTATGGAAGAACACCAATGTTATGTACTCTCACAAATCCAATGTACCTTCTTGTATAAAACCTAAATTAAAAAGTAAATAAATAAATATTGAACTAATAAATTTAATGAATATGGATGCGAAGGGTTAGAGTAATTTGTTAATTAACTATTTTGGATACAAAGGGATGATAGTAATTTACAAATATTACCATTTACTCTGCATTTCCATCTTTAAATACATATTATGAATAATAATTCCTTCATTAAAACCAAATAGTGAGTAGCCTAACTCATATGCGTTGCATCTTTCATAAGGCCATAACGAGATGGAATCCTCATGAAATAAATTGTTTGTGTATTTTCTATTTGTACCCATAGGATCGAGCTGTTAGCTCTTGGAACCCGCCTTTCTTACCGTCTGCTATCTAATGTACTGAGTCCAGACCTAATTTTCTCTCTTATCGATTAATAAACATACACATTCCCAGGACACAGATTCTGAGAGTCTGATTCCTTTGACATAACTCATCATATGTCTTTCTGCTCGCGTAGACATTCTGAATGATATGTAGAACGATTTGAATATCCTCTCACATATGGTGCAATAAACCCATCTGGCCTTGTTTATTTATATTGATAATAACTTTAGTCTCCACAAACATGTGTGCATGGGTGACATTTAAGAGGCATTCTTAATGGTTCAATTATTGACGAATGTGATAGAAATGCTACTCGATTTGTGTGGTCTCAAATCTTACCTGATCTGAAATGTTAATTATAATGTTTAACTGGTTACTGGTACAGTAGTAGTTCTGCTAAGAGCTAGCTATACACAACACAATCATTTTGAATATTATTATTCTAAAACATCTTTTCATGCACTCAAAAGATTTTGAACGTATTAAGAGAGGAGTGAATGTAGATAACCATCAAAAGATGAGTATAAGGTGCACAATAAACTACCAGTTACAGAATGAGCCTTCGATATTCGTGCTCTATTTTGGGGTAAATATAATTCATGATTATTTTCAGAATATATACTTCAATGACAAATATTTGAAAATATATTGTATGTTTCGGAATTTCTGATAGTATAGAACATATTAAGATTCATAATTAGGTTACCCAATGCTACTCAAAAACTCCTAGCATTACATATGTAATGAAAAAATATGACATATTTACCGACTATAATGATGGTATTGAATGTAATTTTAATTTGTCAATAAGACAGCGAAAAGTATGTGGTATTATTTATTTAACCATATCTTGGCTTTCTCTTAAAATATATATTTCTTGAAATGTAGCCACATTATTGTTTACAATTCTGCCTGTCTTCTGAAATATAATTATTGAAGGTTAAATAGCATATATGAATGTTAACTAGACAATTAATTCGCTGATGTGTACGGGTCTCCACCATAGTGAGTCCATCTAACTGCCCAAAGCCACCCATTGCTACCCCAAAACCTCCTAGTATTACATATGTAATGAAGAAATATGACATATTTACCCCCCTATAATGAAGGTATTGAATGTAATTTTAATGTGTCAATAGGATAGTGGCAATTATGTGGTATTATTTATTTGACCATATCTTGGCTTTAACTTATATATATATATATATATATATATATATATATATATATATATATATATATATATATATATATATATATATATATATATGTTCCATTGAATATGACCGCATATTCTGTATTTATTATATTCTGGTTTTAGGGCTTCTATCCCTCTATTTTCTTAGCATCAGGGCTTAATTGAAATAGGAGTTCTCCAAAACTCATTTTCGTACTTTTAAGGTGAAGAAAAGAAGTGATTTACTATAGAGTGTATTACACTTATTTGTATAATTTGCACGACGTTTCGAACCTCCATGGTTCATTCTCAAGTGAACAGATCTTACAATACTAGTTGATTTTATACCCGCATTAGGTCAGGTGATAATACAATGAAGGTGAAAACATGGGGGGATACAAAAGGGATAAATGTGAGGTGAAACATAGAGGCTGCAGAAGGCTTATTGGCCCATACGAGGCATCTCCTATCTAAACACAAAGATTAATCCAGTGTAATTGGCCTGTTATGTTGGACATTGTCTTCTGTGTTGGCATCGATATGTTCTTGTCTTGTCCTTACTCTCATGGTGGGTAGAGTAAATAGTTCCGTGATTTGGGTGTTCATGGTAGGTCGCTCTATTCTTATGTGAATTGCCTCAAGAATTTGTAATCTTCTTGAATCTTGGGTTTTGTCTATTATGCAAGTATTCTTGTTCAACATTTCTCTTGTTAGAGTAATGTCATGGGCTTGTCTCACGTTTTCGAATACATTACTCTAACAAGAGAAATGTTGAACAAGAATACTTGCATAATAGACAAAACCCAAGATTCAAGAAGATTACAAATTCTTGAGGCAATTCACATAAGAATAGAGCGACCTACCATGAACACCCAAATCACGGAACTATTTACTCTACCCACCATGAGAGTAAGGACAAGAACATATCGATGCCAACACAGAAGACAATGTCCAACATAACAGGCCAATTACACTGGATTAATCTTTGTGTTTAGATAAGAGATGCCTCGCATGGGCCAATAAGCCTTCTGCAGCCTCTATGTTTCACCTCACATTTATCCCTTTTGTATCCCCTCATGTTTTCACCTTCATTGTATTATCACCTGACCTAATGCGGGTATAAAATCAACTAGCATTGTAAGATCTGTTCACTTGAGAATGAACCATGGAGGTTCGAAACGTCGTGCAAATTATACAAATAAGTGTAATACACTCTATAGTAAATCACTTCTTTTCTTCACCTTAAAAGTACGAAAATGAGTTTTGGAGAACTCCTATTTCAATTAAGCCCTGATGCTAAGAAAATAGTTAGAGGGATAGAAGCCCTAAACCAGAAAATAATAAATACAGAATATGCGGTCATATTCAATGAAACATGTTTGAAAGAAAACCTGCTGCCAGTATACACCAATATATATATATATATATATATATATATATATATATATATATATATATATATATATATATATATATATATATATATATATATATATTTATGATCGATGTTCCCTTCGGGAATCTTAATTTTAAGATGAATAGAAAAACCAGGGATATACTGAACATCTTGTTTCAGATTTTTTACTTTAAAATGCATAACGTTTCGAATACTTCTCGTATTCATCATCAGATCTAAAAGAAAAAACAGAAATCACAATCAAATAACTGGTAAACAAATAAGTCATACTGAATATAATTGCCTATCAAAGAAAGGAAAATGCTTAAAAAACAAAACACTTAAGCGCACTTAAAGTGATCAATACAAATAAAACTTATTAACTGTCACATATATTAAAGCTAATTTAAAAATCCATTAAACTACAAGATGAATTTTATAACTACTAAAACAAACCATTCAATTAAACTTACGTGAAGTGATCAGAAGTGAAACTTGATACCTAACACGTAAATACTAAACACTATAACAAATATTTATATAATGACTACAAATCTACAAAAAAAGTATGTAAAATACAAACAGAATAAACGACAATTATAAAGTACTAACCAAAATCTTATAAAAAATACAAATATTAAATAAAATTAAATACCAAAAAATGTATTATATATCCTAAATAAAAGATTATATTAATGTACAATGTCAAGACTTGAAATAAGTAAGAAAGGGCAAAGACATGGTAAACTAAACAAAATTATAATAAAATTAAACTACCAAAAGGAACTATAAATCAAATTACAGGGCCTACTGTGCACTATACAGTGTACAATTGAACAGCTGAAAGGTTGCTATTCAACAGAGGCCGCAGCTCCTTTATATATAAGGATTCCATTACTCTCAAATCTGACTGGCCATTCATATATATATATATATATATATATATATATATATATATATATATATATATATATGTCGTACCTAGTAGCCAGAACGCACTTCTCAGCCTACTATGCAAGGCCCGATTTGCCTAATAAGCCAAATTTTCCTGAATTAATATATTTTCTTTAATTTTTTTCTTATGAAATGATAAAGCTACCCATTTCATTATGTATGAAGTCAATTTTTTTTATTGCAGTTAAAATTACCGTAGATATATGACCGAACCTAACCAACCCTACCTAACCTAACCTAATCTATCTTTATAGGTTAGGTTAGGATAGGTAGCCGAAAAAGTTAGGTTAGGTTAGGTTAGGTTGTCGAAAAACAATTAATTCATGAAAACTTGGCTTATTAGGCAAATCGGGCCTTGCATAGTAGGCTGAGAAGTGCGTTCTGGCTACTAGGTACGATATATATATATATTGTGACGGTAACGCGTTGGTGTTCGGCTGTTCAAAGCTAGGGGTATGGCCTCGTCACATAGTATTAAAAAAATAGAAAATCTGGAACTTCGTCTGTGGTAAGGTAAGGAGAAGACACACAAAACACAAGTAAATTTTAACAATGGAATTTTAATTACGTTAAAGAAATAAAACATGAATAAAATGGACAAACAAATTCGTATAATAAAATCAATCAAAATAATAAGAATAATTAAATGACACAATGAAAAGTTACGTTAAGACAAAATAACAAGAAGTGCAATATACAAGTATATGAAAGGTGCTGGAATATTGGCTTTAAGCTATCACCTCTCTCAGTATACGTACGCTAAAGCTTACGTCTAGCAGGGAGAAGTGTTAACTGTGAAAGCACGGAATATTCTGAGGTCTGAGGTCGTGGCGGCCCCAGACATCAAGTAGTATGGGGGGGTGGAGTGCAGTTGCAGCCCGACCGGCGACCAATCAGAGGAGCCGGCAGCAAGACAGGTAGTTTGGCGGTTTGAGTCTGAGCAGGTGTTCTTGGCTGCATACGTTTTGCGCTCTGGCAAACCTTGATGGTGTTGTTGTCGTTGTTGGACATTTCTTCCATAGTAGTTATATATATTTGTTGTGACGTATTTGTGGAGGGAAGAGCAGGCTCAATCTCTTGAAGGAGATTATTGTCACAACTCTCCCCCGAAGCCTGCGGTTCTGGAAGAAGTACGTCGTTATGTGGTGGAGTAATGGATGGAGTCGCTTCTACTTCATAAACTCTGGAGAGGGCATCGGCTATGGTGTTGTCAGAACCCTTGATATAGCGGATCTCCAGGTTGAAATCTTGTAAATACAGAGCCCATCGTAGAAGACGCTGGTTGGTGAATTGGGCTTGATGTAGGAAGCAGAGAGGGTTGTGGTCTGAGAAGATGGTGGTAGACCTGGCGCCTTGTAGGTACGGAGCGAAGTGTTGGAGGTTCAGGACGATGGATAGTAGCTCCTTTTCAATAGTGCTGTAGTTCCTCTGGTGTGGTTTCAGTTTGTAGCTGTAGTAGCTGACAGGTAGAACCTCCTCGCCTCGTTGTTGCATCAGGACACCACCAACGCCGGTACCACTGGCGTCGACATGAAGGACGAAAGGCTTGGTGATATCTGGAGAGGCGAGAATGGGGTTAGAACAGAGGAGGAATTTGAGTTGTTCGAAAGCAACGGTTTGCTGCATGGTCCAATTATACCGTTGCTTGGGACTGGTTAATAGAATTAGAGGTGTGGCGACTGTACTGAAATTCCTCACAAACCTACGGTAGTAGGAGGCAAGACCAAGGAAGCGCAGGAGCTGCTTCCTGGTGGTAGGCTGTGGATACTGTTGGATGGCTTGAGTGTGTGAGTCTAACGGAGCTATGCTGCCACTCCCAATAACATGACCCAGATAACGCACTTTACCTTTCGCGAAAGTGGACTTGCCCAGGTTGATGGTGAGGCCGGCTGTCAGGAGCTTGGAGAACAGACGTCGCAGCTGGAGCAGATGTTCACTCCAGGTGTTGGAGGCTACGACGATATCGTCCAGGTAGGCGTATGTGTTATCCAAGCCCTGGATGACACGGTTGACAGCTCTCTGAAAGGTGGCCGGGGCATTACATAGTCCGAAAGGAAGGCGTTCATATCTGAAAAGTCCAAAAGGAGTGATGAAGGCAGATATCTCTTTAGCTCGCTCCGTTAGACACACTTGATAGTACCCCTTAAGCAAGTCCACTTGGGACAAGTACTGGGCACTACCAATGGCATCAAGGATGTCATCTATCCTTGGCAAGGGGTAAGCATCCTTAACAGTTACATTGTTCAGTTTACGATAGTCGGTACATAACCGCACCTTACCTTGGGGTTTGGGCACCAAGATACAAGGCGAGGCCCAGGGGGACTCACAAGGTGTAGCCAGTCCATGATCCAAGAGGTACTGCACCTCAGCACGCATGACTTCCTTCTTGCTCGGGCTGATTCGGTAGAAGGGTTGACGAATCGGCCGGGTGTCGGGGAGCAGTTGGATGTCGTGCTGGGTAACATTACACTCTTGGGGGTCATCTCGGAACAACTCTTTATGTTCTCTGAAGATCTTGACGAGAGGTGCACTATGATTATCCTGAAAGTATTTGGGAAGATCATTAAGGATTTCGGAATTAGAAAGCGCTGACTCCTTGTCAGTGCTTTCGGGAGGAGAAGCTGGGAAGGTCTCACTGTGGATGTAGGGTTCTGTGAAGGTGGAATAGTTAATTAGGACAGTGGGAGGAGTACCATTATATTGCTTCAGGAGGTTGACGTGGCACAGCTGGGTCTTCCGCCGCCTATCTGGAGTCTCTATTACGTAGTTGTTGTTATTCCTGCACTCTTTGACGCGGTTGGGTCCTAAAAACCTGTTTTGGAAAGGTGAACCTGGGATAGGGAAATATGCAAGGACGAAGTCTCCCGGCTTGAATTTTCTTACTTTGCTGGTCTGGTCGTAATGAGTCTTCATTCTCTCCTGGGCTTTCAATAGATTATCATGGGCAAAACGGTGGACTCTCTCTAGAATGTGTTGAAGGTTTTGAAGAAACTGGGGCACATTCTGATGCTCACTGAAGGTGGCATCTCGGAGAGAGTCTTTGAAAGCCTTAAGGGGAGTACGGCACTTACAGCCGTAGAGCATCTCATAAGGAGATACTCCTAGGGACTCATTGGGGACACTTCTGAAAATACACATTATAAGGTCAATCTGCTTATCCCAATCCTTAGAGGTTTCACTACAAAACTTTTTCAAGAGTGCTTTGATGGTCTGATGACTACGTTCAAGAGAACCCTGTGAAGCAGGATGATAGGGGCTGGACAATACCTGTTTGATGTTGAACTCCTCCAGTGTCCTTTTGAAGAGATCACTGGTGAAGTTGGTACCACAGTCGCTCTGAATCTCCCTGGGAAATCCGTATTGAGTGAAGATCTTCAATAGATGTTTTATAACCGTAGCAGCCGTGATGTTCTTCACTGGAACTGCTATGGGAAATCTGGTGGTAGGACACAGGATGGTTAGGATGTAGGCGTTACCTGAACTGGTCCGAGGTAAAGGACCAACACAGTCTATTATGAGTCTGTGGAAAGGTTCCGCAGGCACCTGTATGGGAATCAGTGGCGCTCTGGGAATGGAGATGTTCGGTTTGCCTGCCATCTGACATGTATGACACTGTTGTACGTACTGTTTGACGTTATTTACCATACCTGGCCAGTAGTAGTCTTGCCGAATTCCATGGTAAGTTTTGTTGAAGCCGTAGTGGGAGAGCGCTCCGTGGGCCAGGTGTAGAATAGTGGGCCGCAGGCTGGTGGGAATCACAAGTTGTTCGATGTTGGCCCAATCGTCCTCCTCCTTCAGTTTACTGGGTCTATATCTGCGGTAGAGCAAGTCGTTCTCTAGGAAGAACCCAGGAATACTGTCGGGTTGAATCTCAGCCTGGAAAAACAATGGTGTTAAAGTAAGATCTTCCCTCTGCAACTTACGGAACTCTAACTTGGTCAGATGCGGGGGGAGTTTCTGAGGGTCTTGAGGGACAGCGGTAGCAGTAGAGTCAGCTGGCTGTGGACGTGCGGCTTGTGCACGGGTGGTCACGAGAACCGGAGGAGAAACTTCATCACTCTCTTGAACCTCTGCTGGAACATACTCTAGAATAGGGTTACTTGGCACAGAGTTACACACCTGGGGTTTGTCCATGACGATCAGGTTGGTCGGTTGCAGGTCTTCTGCCAAGTCGTTGCCTAGGAGAAGTTGCACTCCAGGCATGGGAAAAGGCTTTTCCCTGACGGCGACTTGGACTTCCCCGTTCACGTAGGGACAATCCAGGTGGACTCTGGCGAGAGGGTATGGAGTGGTAGCAGTGAGGTCAGTGATGAAGACAGTTTCTCCGGTGTAGGTGATGTTGGGCACAGCCGACTTCAAGATGATCGATTGTAGAGCCGCTGTGTCCCTCAAGATCTTCAATTTGAAACGTCCCTCCGGATTTGAACCGTTGGCAGAGACAGTTCCAGTATACAGGTGGTTACTGAAAAGAGAAAGATCATTAACATTAACTCCAACATTCATCACAGGCTTACCGGACTTAGGAGGAGTTGGTTTGGGTTTTTGTTGGTCAGGGGTTCCCTTGTATTGAGACTTACCACACTTGTCTATGGTATGTCCATAGAGTCTACAATACTTGCAGTACAGTTGTGAACCAGCTTGATCGGGGCTCACTTTCTCGTAACTGTACCACGACTTCTTACTGGAGGATGGTTCGGGTGTCAGCCGGTGGATGAGGCTGTAAGTGTCAGCCGACTTAGCACACTTCAGGTAGTCGGTTTCTTCTTTATCTGCTAAGTAGAGGCGGACAGGAGGCGGCACACGTCAGTAGTGAAATATACGACTACGACGACGCGCACCAGCTGCCCCAAGTGGCACTCTTGAGTGCCATCTGAGCAGGTGATGCGCGACGTCGTAGTCGCAGCGCGTCGTCGTCGTCGCAGAGGGTTTTTTTGGGATTTTCGGGGAAGTTTTGGTGTGTTTCGGACGCGTGTGAGCGTCCGGTGTTTGGGTATGTGGTCAGGAAAGAGAGTAAGTCATGTTGATGGGTGCCAGGTGGTGCGCGTCGTCGTCGTCGCAGCGCGACGTCGTCGTCGCGGAGGGTTTGGGAGGGGAATTTCCCGGATGTTATGACGCGTGGCATCCGGCCAGGCGTCACTTGAGAGAGTGTCATGTTGGGGTTGGAAGCTAAGTGGTTGGTATGCAGTCATGTAGGGGGAAGAGGAGGAGTGTAGGTTATGTTGTGAAGGGAGGGTGGAGCCCCAATACCTGAGAGGATATCAATGACGTCCATTAGTTCTCCCCCTACACGGACAGGAAGTGTTGAGGGGAGCGTGAGAGAGGAGGAGAAGGAGGGGAAAGGGAGGTAACAGCTGGCAGTGGGTTTGTGTGTGAAAGTAGTCATTATTTTTTCTTAAAGAATGACAGTTTTATGTACCCTCTCTGCTTCCAGAGCGCTAAGGATATGTGGGCTATACCTACCACGTAGCTATGAGGAGTGACACCACATGTCCACATGGGTTACCTCTTCAATGGCTGAGGTCTAACTGTTGCGAATGTCATCATCAACCTCTAACATAGTCAGTCAGTCATACCCTCCCCCCTCCCCCCCTCCCCCCCACTCCCCCCCCCCCCCTCCATCCACATAGCAGGACATACCCACATACCATCACCACCACCACACTGCCGGGAGTGACAGCAATATGGCATACCATACTCTCTCATGACACAGCTCTCACCCAGT
>NC_091183.1:4306828-4311828 GCF_040958095.1 Procambarus clarkii | reverse complement strand
CGTAACGTTCCTAAACCTGACTTTACCTATCCTAACTTAACTAACTTAACCTGCATAACATAACTTTACCTATCCTAACAGGACTTACCTTACATTACCTATCTTACTTAACTTAACCTGCACAACCTAACTTACATAACTTATCTTACCTATCCTAAAGTAACCTAACTTGCTTTACCTAACTTAATCTACATTCCCAAACTGCTGTATCCTAACTTATCTAGTCCAAACCAGCCATGATCTAACTTACATAATTATTCCTGCTTGTCTTTGTGTTTCGTCAATCATTGTCTCATATTCATTTACTCATTTCAAGGGTTAATTTCTCAAATGGGCATTTTTGCATTTCAAGTGTTATTTGTTTAAGATTGGGAGTTTAACCATTTCAAAGGATTTTTGTTATATATATATATATATATATATATATATATATATATATATATATATATATATATATATATATATATATATATATATATATATATATATATATGGGAATTTACTCGTTTCAAGGGCAAATTTCTCAAATGGACATTTTTGCAGATCAAGGGTTATTTGTTAAAGTTCATCAAGTTGCTCATAAGTTGTATTTATTATGTTTGTTATTATTTATTTATTCGTATTCCCCATCCCCATAACCTAACCTTCCAGATGTAGTTTATTGTGTTTTTGGCGGATTTGTTGAATATATTATCCTTTTCCTAACCTATCAGATGTAGTTTATTGTGTTTTTTGACGTATTTGTTGAATATATTATCCTTTTCCTAACCTTTCAGATGTAGTTTTGTTTCTCCTTTGTATATTTTTACCCAAACCCATCACCCCACTTAACCTTCTTTCCTTCTTTTACTTTGTTTTCACATATAAGTTCATTCTTTATCTTAGTAATAATAAAAATTACAATAGTAAAGAATCAGATCTACTAAGAAAAAACAAGAGAGCAAGTGAGTGAGAGCATGAAACGAGGAGAAAAGAGTAAGAGAGAGGGGGGAGGAAGAGCATGGGACCTATCTATCTCCCTTATTCTCTCTCTCTTCCTCCCCCGCTCTCTCACTCATTTGCTCAAATGCTCTCTTCTTTCTCTCCCTTATTCTCTCTCTCTTCCTCCCCCTCTCTCTCACTCATTTGCTCAAATGCTCTCTTCTTTCTCAAATTCAAGTCTCGTGCTCCCATGCTCTTCCTCCCCCCTCTCTCTTACTCTTTTCTCCTCGTTTCATGCTCTCACTCACTTGCTCTCTTGTTTTTTCTTAGTAGATCTGATTCTTTACTATTGTAATTTTTATTATTACAAAGATAAAGAATGAACTTATATGTGAAAACAAAGTAAAAGAAGGAAAGAAGGTTAAGTGGGGTGATGGGTTTGGGTAAAAATATACAAAGGAGAAACAAAACTACATCTGAAAGGTTAGGAAAAGGATAATATATTCAACAAATACGTCAAAAAACACAATAAACTACATCTGATAGGTTAGGAAAAGGATAATATATTCAACAAATCCGCCAAAAACACAATAAACTACATCTGGAAGGTTAGGTTATGGGGATGGGGAATACGAATAAATAAATAATAACAAACATAATAAATACAACTTATGAGCAACTTGATGAACTTTAACAAATAACCCTTGATCTGCAAAAATGTCCATTTGAGAAATTTGCCCTTGAAACGAGTAAATTCCCATATATATATATATATATATAACAAAAATCCTTTGAAATGGTTAAACTCCCAATCTTAAACAAATAACACTTGAAATGCAAAAATGCCCATTTGAGAAATTAACCCTTGAAATGAGTAAATGAATATGAGACAATGATTGACGAAACACAAAGACAAGCAGGAATAATTATGTAAGTTAGATCATGGCTGGTTTGGACTAGATAAGTTAGGATACAGCAGTTTGGGAATGTAGATTAAGTTAGGTAAAGCAAGTTAGGTTACTTTAGGATAGGTAAGATAAGTTATGTAAGTTAGGTTGTGCAGGTTAAGTTAAGTAAGATAGGTAATGTAAGGTATATCCTGTTAGGATAGGTAAAGTTATGTTATGCAGGTTAAGTTATGTACGATAGGTAAAGGTATGGTAAGTTAAGTTAGGATAGGTAAAGTCAGGTTTAGGAACGTTACGCTACGTTACGTTACGTAAGCAACATTGGGTGGAGAGGATAGGATACGTAGGATTGGGACAGTGTAGTTCTGAGAACAGTTTTAGGATAAAGTGACTAAGAAAATATATTTTAACAGAAGCGTCGGTATTGTATGAAAAGCTGAACTAGTTACATTTTGGAGAGAAATTTTATGACTGAAGATGACTTAAAGAATAACATGATGGACGGAGAGTTTCTTTGATGAACGAATGTGTCTTAGAGAACAACTTTTTGGTGAACGAAGGTGAATTAGAGATCTCTTTGATGATTCTGAGAATAACTTTGATCAACTTTGACGTCTCTTGGAATAACTTTGTGGACATGAGAATATCTTTGGATAACTCTGAGATTAACTTTGATGTCTTTGAAACAACTTTGATGAACGAGAGTGAGTTAGAGATTACCTTTGTTAACTCTGAGATCAACTTTGATGAACAAAAGTGAGTTAGAGATTACATTTGATGACTCTAAGATGAACTTAGATGTCTCTGAGACAAACTTTTATAACATAGAAATTAACTTTAATGACCAAAAGTGAGTTAGAGAATACCTTTGATGACTCCGAGAATAACTTTGATGAACAAAGATGTTTTGGAAAGTTTCTCTGAAGAACGAAGGTGACTCCGAGAATAACTTTGCTGTCTCTGAGAAAATCAGTGAGGACTTTGAGAATGACTTCTGAGAACATGAGTAGTATTTTGTTAACTCAGAGAATAACTTTGGTGACTCTGAGAAAATCAGTGATGACTTTGAGAATGACTTCTGAGAACAAGAGTAACTTTGATGTCTTTGAGTAAGTCCTTGATGTCTCGAAGAGTGTCTTTGACTATATTTCTTACCTAACGACATATAATTTTAGTTAGGAACAATGATGAATATGACTATTTTAACAAAGTGAAAGGCTACTTTAGTTAAGAACAGTGATGGAAAGAGGTTATACATGACTATTTCAGATGAGAGAAGTGATATTTCAGTTAAGAAATGACAGGGAAACATGATGAAGTAACTATTTTTATTTGACTGATGAATACTTGTAGTTAAGGAAAAAGACAAACATGACGAGGGAGACTATTTTGTGCTCCCCAAAGTATAATGTCCGTTAAGAACAGCGATGAAAGATATCTTTGGTTATTTTTCTTACTTGACAAAACATAATTTTAGTTAGGAACAATGATGATGAATATGACTTTTTCTGTTGATTGATGGATAATTTTAGTTATGAAATGACAATGAAACATGAAGAACATGGATATTTTTCTGATGACTAGGGAATAAGTTTAGTTATGAACAGGGTTGGAAAGATTCCTTTGACTATTTTTGGTTGATTGGATAATAAGTTTAGTTGAGAAATGAGGAAAGTGACTATGTTTTAGTTGATTGGCGAAAGATTTTTAGTTAAGAAGTTACAAGAAAAGGTTTGTCTTTGTAAATTTGGAACTGAATAAAGTGTAGATTTGTTTAAGAATGGGTTGGTAGAACTATTAAGCTGACGACGACGAGAATTACTTTGACATAGTTTTGTAAATAAAAACTGAGTGACTAAAATTGTTGAGGGGACTGTATGGCCGTATAATATTATTTGACAAAGAACTAGTTAGTGAATGGAAGAAACAAATTGGTTTAAAGAAACAAAGAACATAAAAAAATTGAGGTTAAGTAGGGGAATGAACACAGTGAACATACGGTGAACACAGAAAACATGTAAGAAAAAGTTGATGAATAGAGTGAGCATGCAGGGAGTATGAACTTATAGAGAATATGAAAACATGATAAGGAACATAGGGAATACAAGAATGAACATGTGAAGAACAAGCTAAGAACATTGAGAACATGAATATTGAGTATAAAAGTTATACAGAGAACATATGATGTACATGAAAACCTGACAAAGAACATAGTGAACATACGGAGAAAATGGTAGAAAACAGAAAAAAATGAGAAAAACAGGTGAAAAGAATTGAACTGAGCATGCTGTGAACATTTGTAGAACATGGAATGAACACAGTGAACATACGGTGAACGCAGAAAACATGTAAGAAAAAGTTGATGAATAGAGTGAGCATGCAGGGAATATGAACTTATAGAGAATATGGAAACATGATAAGGAACATAGGGAATACAAGAATGAACACTGAACATGTGAAGAACAAGCTAAGAATTGAAATCAACTATTTTTTTCACATATTATGCTAACACCATATGTCTATATGGTGAGAGATGTAACGAAGATGGACTAAGCCATACTTTTATTTAAAAATGTCATTTTGGGCTGCAAAAGTTGATTGCGTTACGTTACGTTACGTTACATTGTGTTACAGAGGGCTAAAAGGGGTAGACGCCAATATTTTATATGGTGAGAGATGTAATGAAGATGGACTAAGTCATACTTTCATTTAAAAACGATATTTGGTCTGTAGAAAGTTGATTTGCGTTACGTTACGTTACGTTACGTTACATTGTGTTATAGAGGCTTAAAACTGGTATACCGTAATATTCATATGCTATGAGATGTAATGGAGATATTGTGTTTGGCTAAATGAGTTCACATTTCAATAATGATATTCGGACAACAGCCAGAAAGTTGATCTCTACGTTACTTAATGATGATATAATGCGATGCAATCGTGTGCTAATATTTTATTTGTGTTAGAATGTAAGGGCTATAGGAGTTTGTCTAGACTTGCATACATTTTCAAACGCTATTTATGTAGGCAGTAGAAAGACTGGTTTCCCATTACGCTACATTGACTGTGTTACAAGAACTGAAAAAACAGACTTAACCCAGACCTATTTCACTATCGACTCACCGGTCTTATTCTCATCGATTGGTGTTTACATTGGATGACGTAGGTCTT